>NW_025957654.1:0-47239 GCF_023159225.1 Perognathus longimembris pacificus
AGCACGCGATTGCACTCAAGCAAACACGAACAGCACAGCACGATGCGTTTTTTTTAAATTGACAAAATAAATCAAAAATAAATCAAAAATAAAAATAAGGGGAAAAGGCGAGAGTGCGCGAGCACACAGGAGCAAAGACAAGCAGCGCAGCTTGATGCGTAGTAAAAAAAATAATAAATAGACAACTGGTCGACCTCATTAGAAATAAAAACACGAAAGATTAGATAGACAAACAAACAAACACATAAATGTGGAGAGAAGGGCAGTGCGCGCAGGAGCAAAGGTAAACAGCAGACAGAACTTGAATCCTTATCTTTACAAGGTCGACCTCAGAACTTTGTTCAGTTTGTCTCGGTGACGGATAATCGAAGGTAGGGCAGGCATCTGGTCGACTTCATTTAAATAAACAAATAAAAAATAAGATAAACTCTCAGGAATAGATAAATAATAACAAAAAAATTGTAAAGTGGAGAAAGCGAGAGCGCGCGAATGCACTCAAGCAAACACAAACAGCACAGCACGATGCGTATTTTTTTTTTAAATTGACAAAATAAATCAAAAATAAATCAAAAATAAAAATAAGTGGAAAAGGCGAGAGTGTGCGAGCACACAGGAGCAAAGACAAGCAGCGCAGCTTGATGCGTAGTAAAAAAAATAATAAATAGACAAATGGTCGACCTCATTAGAAATAAAAACCCAAAAGATTAGATAGACAAACAAACAAACACATAAATGTGGAGAGAAGGCAGTGCGCGCAGGAGCAAAGGTAAACAGCAGACAGACCTGAATCCTTATCTTTACAAGGTCGACTCAGAACTTTGTTCCGTTTGTCTCGGTGACGGATAATGGAAGGAAGGGCAGGCAACTGGTCGACTTCATTTAAATAAACAAATAAAAACTAAGATAAACTCTCAGGAATAGACAAATAATAACAAAAAAATTGTAAAGTGGAGACAGCGAGAGCTCGTGAATGCATTCAAGCAAACACAAACAGCACAGCACGATGCGCATTTTTTTTTAAATTGACAAAATAATTCAAAAATAAAAATAAGTGGAAAAGGCGAGAGGTGCGCGAGCACACAGGAGCAAAGACAAGCAGCGCAGCTTGATGCGTAGTAAAAAAAATAATAAATAGACAACTGGTCGACCTCATTAGAAATAAAAACCCAAAAGATTAGATAGACAAACAAACAAACACATAAATGTGGAAAGAAGGGCAGTGCGGGCAGGAGCAAAGGTAAACAGCAGACAGACCTGAATCCTTATCTTTACAAGGTCGACCTCAGTACTTTGTTCAGTTTGTCTCGGTGACGGATAGTGGAAGGAAGGGCAGGCAACTGGTCGACTTCATTTAAGTAAACAAATAAAAAATAAGATAAACTCTCAGGAATAGATAAATAATAACAAAAAATTGTAAAGTGGGAGAAAGCGAGAGCGCGCGATTGCACTCAAGCAAAGACAAACAGCACAGCACGATGCGTTTTTTTTTAAATTGACAAAATAAGTCAAAAATAAATCAAAAATAAAAATAAGTGGAAAAGGCGAGAGTGCGCGAGCACACAGGAGCAAAGACAAGCAGCGCAGCTTGATGCGTAGTAGAAAAAATAATAAATAGACAACTGGTCGACCTCATTAGAAATAAAACCCAAAAGATTAGATAGACAAACAAACAAACACATAAATGTGGAGAGAAGGGCAGTGCGCGCAGGAGCAAAGGTAAACAGCAGACAGACCTGAATCCTTATCTTTACAAGGTCGACTTCAGAACTTTGTTCAGTTTGTCTCGGTGACGGAAAATGGAAGGAAGGGCAGGCAACGGGTCGACTTCATTTAAATAAACAAATAAAAAATAAGTTAAACTCTCAGGAATAGATAAATAATAACAAAAAAATTGTAAAGTGGAGAAAGCGAGAGCGCACGAATGCACTCAAGCAAACACAAACAGCACAGCACGATGCGTATTTTTTTTTAATTGACAAAATACATCAAAAATAAATCAAAAATAAAAATAAGTGGAAAAGGCGAGAGTGCGCGAGCACACAGGAGCAAAGACAAGCAGCGCAGCTTGATGCGTAGTAAAAAAAATAATAAATAGACAACTGGTCGACCTCATTAGAAATAAAAACCAAAAGATTAGATAGACAAACAAACAAACACATAAATGTGGAGAGAAGGGCAGTGCGCGAAGGAGCAAAGGTAAACAGCAGACAGACCTGAATCCTTATCTTTATAAGGTCGACCTCAGAACTTTGTTCAGTTTGTCTCGGTGACGGATAATGGAAGGAAGGGGAGGCAACTGGTCGACTTCAATTAAATAAACAAATAAAAAATAAGACAAACTCTCAGGAATAGATAAATAATAACAAAAAAATTGTAAAGTGGAGAACGCGAGAGCGCGCGAATGCACTCAAGCAAACACAAACAGCACAGCACGATGCGTATTTTTTTTAACTTGACAAAATAAATCAAAAATAAAAATAAGTGGAAAAGGCGAGAGTGCGCGAGCACACAGGAGCAAAGACAAGCAGTGCAGCTTGATGCGTAGTAAAAAAAATAATAAATAGACAACTGGTCGACCTCATTAGAAATAAAAACCCAAAAGATTAGATAGACAAACAATCAAACACATAAATGTGGAGAGAAGGGGCAGTGCGCGCAGGAGCAAAGGTAAACAGCAGACAGACCTGAATCCTTATCTTTACAAGGTCGACCTCAGAACTTTGTTCAGTTTGTCTCGGTGACGGATAATGGAAGGAAGGGCAGGCAACTGGTCGACTTCATTTAAATAAACAAATAAAAAATAAGATAAACTCTCAGGAATAGATAAATAATAACAAAAAAATTGTAAAGTGGAGAAAGCGAGAGCGCGCGAATGCACTCAAGGAAACACAAACAGCACAGCACGATGTGTATTTTTTTTTTAAATAGACAAAATAAATCAAAAATAAATAAAAAATAAAAATAAGTGTAAAAAGCGAGAGTGCGCGAGCACACAGGAGGAAAGACAAGCAGCACAGCTTGATGCGTAGTAAAAAAAATAATAAATAGACAACTGGTCGACCTCATTAGAAATAAAAACCCAAAAGATTAGATAGACAAACAAACAAACACATAAATGTGGAGAGAAGGGCAGTGCGCGCAGGAGCAAAGGTAAACAGCAGACAGACCTGAATCCTTATCTTGACAAGGTCGACCTCAGAACTTTGTTGAGTTTTTCTCGGTGACGGATAATGGAAGGAAGGGCAGGCAACTGGTCGACTTTATTTAAATAAACAAATAAAAAATAAGATAAACTCTCAGGAATAGATAAATAATAACAAAAAATTGTAAAGTGGAGAAAGCGAGAGCGCGCGAATGCACTCAAGCAAACACAAACTGCAGAGCACGATGCGTATTTTTTTTAAATTGACAAAATAAATCAAAAACAAATCAAAAATAAAAATAAGTGGAAAAGGCGAGAGTGCGCGAGCACACAGGAGCAAAGACAAGCAGCGCAGCTGGATGCGTAGTAAAAAAAATAATAAATAGACAACTGGTCGACCTCATTAGAAATAAAAACCCAAAAGATTAGATAGACAAACAAACAAACACATAAATGTGGAGAGAAGGGCAGTGCGCGCAGGAGCAAAGGTAAACAGCAGACAGACCTGAATCCTTATCTTTACAAGGTCGACTTCAGAACTTTGTTCAGTTTGTCTCGGTGACGGATAATGGAAGGAAGGGCAGGCAACTGGTCGACTTAATTTAAATAAACAAATAAAAAATAAGTTAAACTCTCAGGAATAGATAAATAATAACAAAAAAATTGTAAAGTGGAGAAAGCAAGAGCGCACGAATGCACTCAAGCAAACACAAACAGCACAGCACGATGCGTATTTTTTTTTAAATTGACAAAATAAATAAAAAATAAATCAAAAATAAAAATAAGTGGAAAAGGCGAGAGTGCGCGAGCACACAGGAGCAAAGACAAGCAGCGCAGTTTGATGCGTAGTAAAAAAAATAATAAATAGACAACTGGTCGACCTCATTAGAATAAAAACCCAAAAGATTAGATAGACAAACAAACAAACACATAAATGTGGAGAGAAGGGCAGTGCGCGCAGGAGCAAAGGTAAACTGCAGACAGACCTGAATCCTTATCTTTACAAGGTCGACCTCAGAACTTTGTTCAGTTTGTCTCGGTGACGGATAATGGAAGGAAGGGCAGGCAACTGGTCGACTTATTTAAATAAAAAAATAAAAAATAAGATAAACTCTCAGGAATAGATAAATAATAACAAAAAATTGTTAAGTGGAGGAAAGCGAGAGCACGCGATTGCACTCAAGCAAACACGAACAGCACAGCACGATGCGTTTTTTTTAAATTGACAAAATAAATCAAAAATAAATCAAAAATAAAAATAAGGGGAAAAGGCGAGAGTGCGCGAGCACACAGGAGCAAAGACAAGCAGCGCAGCTTGATGCGTAGTAAAAAAAATAATAATAGACAACTGGTCGACCTCATTAGAAATAAAAACACGAAAGATTAGATAGACAAACAAACAAACACATAAATGTGGAGAGAAGGGCAGTGCGCGCAGGAGCAAAGGTAAACAGCAGACAGAACTGAATCCTTATCTTTACAAGGTCGACCTCAGAACTTTGTTCAGTTTGTCTCGGTGACGGATAATCGAAGGTAGGGCAGGCATCTGGTCGACTTCATTTAAATAAACAAATAAAAAATAAGATAAACTCTCAGGAATAGATAAATAATAACAAAAAAATTGTAAAGTGGAGAAAGCGAGAGCGCGCGAATGCACTCAAGCAAACACAAACAGCACAGCACGATGCGTATTTTTTTTTTAAATTGACAAAATAAATCAAAAATAAATCAAAAATAAAAATAAGTGGAAAAGGCGAGAGTGTGCGAGCACACAGGAGCAAAGACAAGCAGCGCAGCTTGATGCGTAGTAAAAAAAATAATAAATAGACAAATGGTCGACCTCATTAGAAATAAAAACCCAAAAGATTAGATAGACAAACAAACAAACACATAAATGTGGAGAGAAGGCAGTGCGCGCAGGAGCAAAGGTAAACAGCAGACAGACCTGAATCCTTATCTTTACAAGGTCGACCTCAGAACTTTGTTCCGTTTGTCTCGGTGACGGATAATGGAAGGAAGGGCAGGCAACTGGTCGACTTCATTTAAATAAACAAATAAAAACTAAGATAAACTCTCAGGAATAGACAAATAATAACAAAAAAATTGTAAAGTGGAGAAAGCGAGAGCTCGTGAATGCATTCAAGCAAACACAAACAGCACAGCACGATGCGCATTTTTTTTTAAATTGACAAAATAATTCAAAAATAAAAATAAGTGGAAAAGGCGAGAGTGCGCGAGCACACAGGAGCAAAGACAAGCAGCGCAGCTTGATGCGTAGTAAAAAAAATAATAAATAGACAACTGGTCGACCTCATTAGAAATAAAACCCAAAAGATTAGATAGACAAACAAACAAACACATAAATGTGGAAAGAAGGGCAGTGCGGGCAGGAGCAAAGGTAAACAGCAGACAGACCCTGAATCCTTATCTTTACAAGGTCGACCTCAGTACTTTGTTCAGTTTGTCTCGGTGACGGATAGTGGAAGGAAGGGCAGGCAACTGGTCGACTTCATTTAAGTAAACAAATAAAAAATAAGATAAACTCTCAGGAATAGATAAATAATAACAAAAAATTGTAAAGTGGAGAAAGCGGAGAGCGCGCGATTGCACTCAAGCAAAGACAAACAGCACAGCACGATGCGTTTTTTTTTAAATTGACAAAATAAGTCAAAAATAAATCAAAAATAAAAATAAGTGGAAAAGGCGAGAGTGCGCGAGCACACAGGAGCAAAGACAAGCAGCGCAGCTTGATGCGTAGTAGAAAAAATAATAAATAGACAACTGGTCGACCTCATTAGAAATAAAACCCAAAAGATTAGATAGACAAACAAACAAACACATAAATGTGGAGAGAAGGGCAGTGCGCGCAGGAGCAAAGGTAAACAGCAGACAGACCTGAATCCTTATCTTTACAAGGTCGACTTCAGAACTTTGTTCAGTTTGTCTCGGTGACGGAAAATGGAAGGAAGGGCAGGCAACGGGTCGACTTCATTTAAATAAACAAATAAAAAATAAGTTAAACTCTCAGGAATAGATAAATAATAACAAAAAAATTGTAAAGTGGAGAAAGCGAGAGCGCACGAATGCACTCAAGCAAACACAAACAGCACAGCACGATGCGTATTTTTTTTTAATTGACAAAATACATCAAAAATAAATCAAAAATAAAAATAAGTGGAAAAGGCGAGAGTGCGCGAGCACACAGGAGCAAAGACAAGCAGCGCAGCTTGATGCGTAGTAAAAAAAATAATAAATAGACAACTGGTCGACCTCATTAGAAATAAAAACCAAAAGATTAGATAGACAAACAAACAAACACATAAATGTGGAGAGAAGGGCAGTGCGCGAAGGAGCAAAGGTAAACAGCAGACAGACCTGAATCCTTATCTTTATAAGGTCGACCTCAGAACTTTGTTCAGTTTGTCTCGGTGACGGATAATGGAAGGAAGGGGAGGCAACTGGTCGACTTCAATTAAATAAACAAATAAAAAATAAGACAAACTCTCAGGAATAGATAAATAATAACAAAAAAATTGTAAAGTGGAGAACGCGAGAGCGCGCGAATGCACTCAAGCAAACACAAACAGCACAGCACGATGCGTATTTTTTTTAACTTGACAAATAAATCAAAAATAAAAATAAGTGGAAAAGGCGAGAGTGCGCGAGCACACAGGAGCAAAGACAAGCAGTGCAGCTTGATGCGTAGTAAAAAAAATAATAAATAGACAACTGGTCGACCTCATTAGAAATAAAAACCCAAAAGATTAGATAGACAAACAATCAAACACATAAATGTGGAGAGAAGGGCAGTGCGCGCAGGAGCAAAGGTAAACAGCAGACAGACCTGAATCCTTATCTTTACAAGGTCGACCTCAGAACTTTGTTCAGTTTGTCTCGGTGACGGATAATGGAAGGAAGGGCAGGCAACTGGTCGACTTCATTTAAATAAACAAATAAAAAATAAGATAAACTCTCAGGAATAGATAAATAATAACAAAAAAATTGTAAAGTGGAGAAAGCGAGAGCGCGCGAATGCACTCAAGGAAACACAAACAGCACAGCACGATGTGTATTTTTTTTTTAAATAGACAAAATAAATCAAAAATAAATAAAAAATAAAAATAAGTGTAAAAAGCGAGAGTGCGCGAGCACACAGGAGGAAAGACAAGCAGCACAGCTTGATGCGTAGTAAAAAAAATAATAAATAGACAACTGGTCGACCTCATTAGAAATAAAAACCAAAAGATTAGATAGACAAACAAACAAACACATAAATGTGGAGAGAAGGGCAGTGCGCGCAGGAGCAAAGGTAAACAGCAGACAGACCTGAATCCTTATCTTGACAAGGTCGACCTCAGAACTTTGTTGAGTTTTTCTCGGTGACGGATAATGGAAGGAAGGGCAGGCAACTGGTCGACTTTATTTAAATAAACAAATAAAAAATAAGATAAACTCTCAGGAATAGATAAATAATAACAAAAAATTGTAAAGTGGAGAAAGCGAGAGCGCGCGAATGCACTCAAGCAAACACAAACTGCAGAGCACGATGCGTATTTTTTTTTAAATTGACAAAATAAATCAAAAATAAAAATAAGTGGAAAAGGCGAGAGTGCGCGAGCACACAGGAGCAAAGACAAGCAGCGCAGCTTGATGCGTAGTAAAAAAAATAATAAATGGACAACTGGTCGACCTCATTAGAAATAAAAACCCAAAAGATTAGATAGACAAACAAACAAACACATAAATGTGGAGAGAAGGGCAGTGCGCGCAGGAGCAAAGGTAAACAGCAGACAGACCTGAATCCTTATCTTTACAAGGTCGACCTCAGAATTTTGTTCATTTTGTCTCGGTGACAGATAATGGAAGGAAGGGCAGGCAACTGGTCGACTTCATTTAAATAAACAAATAAAAAATAAGATAAACTCTCAGGAATAGATAAATAATAACAAAAAATTGTAAAGTGGAGAAAGCGAGAGCGCGCGAATGCACTCAAGCAAACACAAACAGCACAGCACGATGCGTATTTTTTTTAAAAATTGACAAAATAAATAAAAAATAAATCAAAAATAAAAATAAGTGGAAAAGGCGAGAGTGCGCGAGCACACAGGAGCAAAGACAAGCAGCGCAGCTTGATGCGTAGTAAAAAAAATAATAAATAGAAAACTGGTCGACCTCATTAGAAATAAAACCCAAAAGATTAGATAGACAAACAAACAAACACATAAATGTGGAGAGAAGGGCAGTGCGCGCAGGAGCAAAGGTAAACAGCAGACAGACCTGAATCCTTATCTTTACAAGGTCGACCTCAGAACTGTGTTCAGTTTGTCTCGGTGACGGATAATGGAAGGAAGGGCAGGCAACTGGTCGACTTCATTTAAATAAACAAATAAAAAATAAATAAACTCTCAGGAATAGATAAATAATAACAAAAAAATTGTGAAGTGGAGAAAGCGAGAGCGCGCGAATGCACTCAAGCAAAAACAAACAGCACAGCACGATGCGTATTTTTTTTAAATTGACAAAATAAATCAAAAATAAAAATAAGTGGAAAAGGCGAGAGTGCGCGAGCACACAGGAGCAAAGACAAGCATCGCAGCTTGATGCGTAGTAAAAAAAATAATAAATAGACAACTGGTCGACCTCATTAGAAATAAAAACCCAAAAGATTAGATAGACAAACAATCAAACACATAAATGTGGAGAGAAGTGCAGTGCGCGCAGGAGCAAAGGTAAACAGCAGACAGACCTGAATCCTTATCTTTACAAGGTCGACCTCAGAACTTTGTTCAGTTTGTCTCGGTGATGGATAATGGAAGGAAGGGCAGGCAACTGGTCGACTTCATTTAAATAAACAAATAAAAAATAAGATAAACTCTCAGGAATAGATAAATAATAACAAAAACATTGTAAAGTGGAGAAAGCGAGAGCGCGCGAATGCACTTAAGCAAACACAAACAGCACAGCACGATGCGTATTTTTTTTAAAAAATTGACAAAATAAATCAAAAATAAATCAAAAATAAAAATAAGTGGAAAAGGCGAGAGTGCGCGAGCACACAGGAGCAAAGACAAGCAGCGCAGCTGGATGCGTAGTAAAAAAAATAATAAATAGACAACTGGTCGACCTCATTAGAAATAAAAACCCAAAAGATTAGATAGACAAACAAACAAACACATAAATATGGAGAGAAGGGCAGTGCGCGCAGGAGCAAAGGTAAACAGCAGACAGACCTGAATCCTTATCTTTACAAGGTCGACCTCAGAACTTTGTTCAGTTTGTCTCGGTGACGGATAATGGAAGGAAGGGCAGGCAACTGGTCGACTTCATTTAAATAAAAAAATAAAAAATAAGATAAACTCTCAGGAATAGATAAATAATAACAAAAAAATTGTAAAGTGGAGAAAGCGAGAGCGCGCGAATGCACTCAAGGAAACACAAACAGCACAGCACGATGTGTATTTTTTTTTAAATTGACAGAATAAATCAAAAACAAATCAAAAATAAAAATAAGTGGAAAAGGCGAGAGTGCGCGAGCACACAGGAGCAAAGACAAGCAGCGCAGCTGGATGCGTAGTAAAAAAAATAATAAATAGACAACTGGTCGACCTCATTAGAAATAAAAACCCAAAAGATTAGATAGACAAACAAACAAACACATAAATGTGGAGAGAAGGGCAGTGCGCGCAGGAGCAAAGGTAAACAGCAGACAGACCTGAATCCTTATCTTTACAAGGTCGACTTCAGAACTTTGTTCAGTTTGTCTCGGTGACGGATAATGGAAGGAAGGGCAGGCAACTGGTCGACTTAATTTAAATAAACAAATAAAAAATAAGTTAAACTCTCAGGAATAGATAAATAATAACAAAAAAATTGTAAAGTGGAGAAAGCGAGAGCGCACGAATGCACTCAAGCAAACACAAACAGCACAGCACGATGCGTATTTTTTTTTAAATTGACAAAATAAATAAAAAATAAATCAAAAATAAAAATAAGTGGAAAAGGCGAGAGTGCGCGAGCACACAGGAGCAAAGACAAGCAGCGCAGTTTGATGCGTAGTAAAAAAAATAATAAATAGACAACTGGTCGACCTCATTAGAAATAAAAACCCAAAAGATTAGATAGACAAACAAACAAACACATAAATGTGGAGAGAAGGGCAGTGCGCGCAGGAGCAAAGGTAAACTGCAGACAGACCTGAATCCTTATCTTTACAAGGTCGACCTCAGAACTTTGTTCAGTTTGTCTCGGTGACGGATAATGGAAGGAAGGGCAGGCAACTGGTCGACTTCATTTAAATAAAAAAATAAAAAATAAGATAAACTCTCAGGAATAGATAAATAATAACAAAAATTGTAAAGTGGAGAAAGCGAGAGCACGCGATTGCACTCAAGCAAACACGAACAGCACAGCACGATGCGTTTTTTTTAAATTGACAAAATAAATCAAAAATAAATCAAAAATAAAAATAAGGGGAAAAGGCGAGAGTGCGCGAGCACACAGGAGCAAAGACAAGCAGCGCAGCTTGATGCGTAGTAAAAAAAATAATAAATAGACAACTGGTCGACCTCATTAGAAATAAAAACACGAAAGATTAGATAGACAAACAAACAAACACATAAATGTGGAGAGAAGGGCAGTGCGCGCAGGAGCAAAGGTAAACAGCAGACAGAACTGAATCCTTATCTTTACAAGGTCGACCTCAGAACTTTGTTCAGTTTGTCTCGGTGACGGATAATCGAAGGTAGGGCAGGCATCTGGTCGACTTCATTTAAATAAACAAATAAAAAATAAGATAAACTCTCAGGAATAGATAAATAATAACAAAAAAATTGTAAAGTGGAGAAAGCGAGAGCGCGCGAATGCACTCAAGCAAACACAAACAGCACAGCACGATGCGTATTTTTTTTTTTAAATTGACAAAATAAATCAAAAATAAATCAAAAATAAAAATAAGTGGAAAAGGCGAGAGTGCGCGAGCACACATGAGCAAAGACAAGCAGCGCAGCTTGATGCGTAGTAAAAAAAATAATAAATAGACAAATGGTCGACCTCATTAGAAATAAAAACCCAAAAGATTAGATAGACAAACAAACAAACACATAAATGTGGAGAGAAGGCAGTGCGCGCAGGAGCAAAGGTAAACAGCAGACAGACCTGAATCCTTATCTTTACAAGGTCGACCTCAGAACTTTGTTCCGTTTGTCTCGGTGACGGATAATGGAAGGAAGGGCAGGCAACTGGTCGACTTCATTTAAATAAACAAATAAAAACTAAGATAAACTCTCAGGAATAGACAAATAATAACAAAAAAATTGTAAAGTGGAGAAAGCGAGAGCTCGTGAATGCATTCAAGCAAACACAAACAGCACAGCACGATGCGCATTTTTTTTTAAATTGACAAAATAATTCAAAAATAAAAATAAGTGGAAAAGGCGAGAGTGCGCGAGCACACAGGAGCAAAGACAAGCAGCGCAGCTTGATGCGTAGTAAAAAAAATAATAAATAGACAACTGGTCGACCTCATTAGAAATAAAAACCCAAAAGATTAGATAGACAAACAAACAAACACATAAATGTGGAAAGAAGGGCAGTGCGGGCAGGAGCAAAGGTAAACAGCAGACAGACCTGAATCCTTATCTTTACAAGGTCGACCTCAGTACTTTGTTCAGTTTGTCTCGGTGACGGATAGTGGAAGGAAGGGCAGGCAACTGGTCGACTTCATTTAAGTAAACAAATAAAAAATAAGATAAACTCTCAGGAATAGATAAATAATAACAAAAAAATTGTAAAGTGGAGAAAGCGAGAGCGCGCGAATGCACTCAAGCAAACACAAACAGCACAGCACGATGCGTATTTTTTTTAAAAATTGACAAAATAAATAAAAAATAAATCAAAAATAAAAATAAGTGGAAAAGGCGAGAGTGCGCGAGCACACAGGAGCAAAGACAAGCAGCGCAGCTTGATGCGTAGTAAAAAAAATAATAAATAGAAAACTGGTCGACCTCATTAGAAATAAAACCCAAAAGATTAGATAGACAAACAAACAAACACATAAATGTGGAGAGAAGGGCAGTGCGCGCAGGAGCAAAGGTAAACAGCAGACAGACCTGAATCCTTATCTTTACAAGTTCGACCTCAGAACTGTGTTCAGTTTGTCTCGGTGACGGATAATGGAAGGAAGGGCAGGAAACTGGTCGACTTCATTTAAATAAACAAATAAAAAATAAGATAAACTCTCAGGAATAGATAAATAATAACAAAAAAATTGTGAAGTGGAGAAAGCGAGAGCGCGCGAATGCACTCAAGCAAAAACAAACAGCACAGCACGATGCGTATTTTTTTTAAATTGACAAAATAAATCAAAAATAAAAATAAGTGGAAAAGGCGAGAGTGCGCGAGCACACAGGAACAAAGACAAGCATCGCAGCTTGATGCGTAGTAAAAAAAATAATAAATAGACAACTGGTCGACCTCATTAGAAATAAAAACCCAAAAGATTAGATAGACAAACAATCAAACACATAAATGTGGAGAGAAGGGCAGTGCGCGCAGGAGCAAAGGTAAACAGCAGACAGACCTGAATCCTTATCTTTACAAGGTCGACCTCAGAACTTTGTTCAGTTTGTCTCGGTGATGGATAATGGAAGGAAGGGCAGGCAACTGGTCGACTTCATTTAAATAAACAAATAAAAAATAAGATAAACTCTCAGGAATAGATAAATAATAACAAAAACATTGTAAAGTGGAGAAAGCGAGAGCGCGCGAATGCACTTAAGCAAACACAAACAGCACAGCACGATGCGTATTTTTTTTAAAAAATTGACAAAATAAATCAAAAATAAATCAAAAATAAAAATAAGTGGAAAAGGCGAGAGTGCGCGAGCACACAGGAGCAAAGACAAGCAGCGCAGCTGGATGCGTAGTAAAAAAAATAATAAATAGACAACTGGTCGACCTCATTAGAAATAAAAACCCAAAAGATTAGATAGACAAACAAACAAACACATAAATATGGAGAGAAGGGCATTGCGCGCAGGAGCAAAGGTAAACAGCAGACAGACCTGAATCCTTATCTTTACAAGGTCGACCTCAGAACTTTGTTCAGTTTGTCTCGGTGACGGATAATGGAAGGAAGGGCAGGCAACTGGTCGACTTCATTTAAATAAAAAAATAAAAAATAAGATAAACTCTCAGGAATAGATAAATAATAACAAAAAAATTGTAAAGTGGAGAAAGCGAGAGCGCGCGAATGCACTCAAGGAAACACAAACAGCACAGCACGATGTGTATTTTTTTTTAAATTGACAAAATAAATCAAAAACAAATCAAAAATAAAAATAAGTGGAAAAGGCGAGAGTGCGCGAGCACACAGGAGCAAAGACAAGCAGCGCAGCTGGATGCGTAGTAAAAAAAATAATAAATAGACAACTGGTCGACCTCATTAGAAATAAAAACCCAAAAGATTAGATAGACAAACAAATAAACACATAAATGTGGAAAGAAGGGCAGTGCGGGCAGGAGCAAAGGTAAACAGCAGACAGACCTGAATCCTTATCTTTACAAGGTCGACCTCAGTACTTTGTTCAGTTTGTCTCGGTGACGGATAGTGGAAGGAAGGGCAGGCAACTGGTCGACTTCATTTAAGTAAACAAATAAAAAATAAGATAAACTCTCAGGAATAGATAAATAATAACAAAAAAATTGTAAAGTGGAGAAAGCGAGAGCGCGCGAATGCACTCAAGCAAACACAAACAGCACAGCACGATGCGTATTTTTTTTAAAAATTGACAAAATAAATAAAAAATAAATCAAAAATAAAAATAAGTGGAAAAGGCGAGAGTGCGCGAGCACACAGGAGCAAAGACAAGCAGCGCAGCTTGATGCGTAGTAAAAAAAATAATAAATAGAAAACTGGTCGACCTCATTAGAAATAAAACCCAAAAGATTAGATAGACAAACAAACAAACACATAAATGTGGAGAGAAGGGCAGTGCGCGCAGGAGCAAAGGTAAACAGCAGACAGACCTGAATCCTTATCTTTACAAGGTCGACCTCAGAACTGTGTTCAGTTTGTCTCGGTGACGGATAATGGAAGGAAGGGCAGGCAACTGGTCGACTTCATTTAAATAAACAAATAAAAAATAAGATAAACTCTCAGGAATAGATAAATAATAACAAAAAAATTGTGAAGTGGAGAAAGCGAGAGCGCGCGAATGCACTCAAGCAAAAACAAACAGCACAGCACGATGCGTATTTTTTTTAAATTGACAAAATAAATCAAAAATAAAAATAAGTGGAAAAGGCGAGAGTGCGCGAGCACACAGGAACAAAGACAAGCATCGCAGCTTGATGCGTAGTAAAAAAAATAATAAATAGACAACTGGTCGACCTCATTAGAAATAAAAACCCAAAAGATTAGATAGACAAACAATCAAACACATAAATGTGGAGAGAAGGGCAGTGCGCGCAGGAGCAAAGGTAAACAGCAGACAGACCTGAATCCTTATCTTTACAAGGTCGACCTCAGAACTTTGTTCAGTTTGTCTCGGTGACGGATAATGGAAGGAAGGGCAGGCAACTGGTCGACTTCATTTAAATAAAAAAATAAAAAATAAGATAAACTCTCAGGAATAGATAAATAATAACAAAAAAATTGTAAAGTGGAGAAAGCGAGAGCGCGCGAATGCACTCAAGGAAACACAAACAGCACAGCACGATGTGTATTTTTTTTTAAATTGACAAAATAAATCAAAAACAAATCAAAAATAAAAATAAGTGGAAAAGGCGAGAGTGCGCGAGCACACAGGAGCAAAGACAAGCAGCGCAGCTGGATGCGTAGTAAAAAAAATAATAAATAGACAACTGGTCGACCTCATTAGAAATAAAAACCCAAAAGATTAGATAGACAAACAAACAAACACATAAATGTGGAGAGAAGGGCAGTGCGCGCAGGAGCAAAGGTAAACAGCAGACAGACCTGAATCCTTATCTTTACAAGGTCGACTTCAGAACTTTGTTCAGTTTGTCTCGGTGACGGATAATGGAAGGAAGGGCAGGCAACTGGTCGACTTAATTTAAATAAACAAATAAAAAATAAGTTAAACTCTCAGGAATAGATAAATAATAACAAAAAAATTGTAAAGTGGAGAAAGCGAGAGCGCACGAATGCACTCAAGCAAACACAAACAGCACAGCACGATGCGTATTTTTTTTTAAATTGACAAAATAAATAAAAAATAAATCAAAAATAAAAATAAGTGGAAAAGGCGAGAGTGCGCGAGCACACAGGAGCAAAGACAAGCAGCGCAGTTTGATGCGTAGTAAAAAAAATAATAAATAGACAACTGGTCGACCTCATTAGAAATAAAAACCCAAAAGATTAGATAGACAAACAAACAAACACATAAATGTGGAGAGAAGGGCAGTGCGCGCAGGAGCAAAGGTAAACTGCAGACAGACCTGAATCCTTATCTTTACAAGGTCGACCTCAGAACTTTGTTCAGTTTGTCTCGGTGACGGATAATGGAAGGAAGGGCAGGCAACTGGTCGACTTCATTTAAATAAAAAAATAAAAAATAAGATAAACTCTCAGGAATAGATAAATAATAACAAAAAATTGTAAAGTGGAGAAAGCGAGAGCACGCGATTGCACTCAAGCAAACACGAACAGCACAGCACGATGCGTTTTTTTTAAATTGACAAAATAAATCAAAAATAAATCAAAAATAAAAATAAGGGGAAAAGGCGAGAGTGCGCGAGCACACAGGAGCAAAGACAAGCAGCGCAGCTTGATGCGTAGTAAAAAAAATAATAAATAGACAACTGGTCGACCTCATTAGAAATAAAAACACGAAAGATTAGATAGACAAACAAACAAACACATAAATGTGGAGAGAAGGGCAGTGCGCGCAGGAGCAAAGGTAAACAGCAGACAGAACTGAATCCTTATCTTTACAAGGTCGACCTCAGAACTTTGTTCAGTTTGTCTCGGTGACGGATAATCGAAGGTAGGGCAGGCATCTGGTCGACTTCATTTAAATAAACAAATAAAAAATAAGATAAACTCTCAGGAATAGATAAATAATAACAAAAAAATTGTAAAGTGGAGAAAGCGAGAGCGCGCGAATGCACTCAAGCAAACACAAACAGCACAGCACGATGCGTATTTTTTTTTAAATTGACAAAATAAATCAAAAATAAATCAAAAATAAAAATAAGTGGAAAAGGCGAGAGTGCGCGAGCACACAGGAGCAAAGACAAGCAGCGCAGCTTGATGCGTAGTAAAAAAAATAATAAATAGACAAATGGTCGACCTCATTAGAAATAAAAACCCAAAAGATTAGATAGACAAACAAACAAACACATAAATGTGGAGAGAAGGCAGTGCGCGCAGGAGCAAAGGTAAACAGCAGACAGACCTGAATCCTTATCTTTACAAGGTCGACCTCAGAACTTTGTTCCGTTTGTCTCGGTGACGGATAATGGAAAGAAGGGCAGGCAACTGGTCGACTTCATTTAAATAAACAAATAAAAACTAAGATAAACTCTCAGGAATAGACAAATAATAACAAAAAAATTGTAAAGTGGAGAAAGCGAGAGCTCGTGAATGCATTCAAGCAAACACAAACAGCACAGCACGATGCGCATTTTTTTTTAAATTGACAAAATAATTCAAAAATAAAAATAAGTGGAAAAGGCGAGAGTGCGCGAGCACACAGGAGCAAAGACAAGCAGCGCAGCTTGATGCGTAGTAAAAAAAATAATAAATAGACAACTGGTCGACCTCATTAGAAATAAAAACCCAAAAGATTAGATAGACAAACAATCAAACACATAAATGTGGAGAGAAGGGCAGTGCGCGCAGGAGCAAAGGTAAACAGCAGACAGACCTGAATCCTTATCTTTACAAGGTCGACCTCAGAACTTTGTTCAGTTTGTCTCGGTGATGGATAATGGAAGGAAGGGCAGGCAACTCGTCGACTTCATTGAAATAAACAAATAAAAAATAAGATAAACTCTCAGGAATAGATAAATAATAACAAAAAAATTGTAAAGTGGAGAAAGCGAGAGCGCGCGAATGCACTCAAGCAAACACAAACAGCACAGCACGATGCGTATTTTTTTTAAATTGACAAAATAAATCAAAAATAAATCAAAAATAAAAATAAGTGGAAAAGGCGAGAGTGCGCAAGCACACAGGAGCAAAGACAAGCAGCGCAGCTTCATGCGTAGTAAACAAAAAAATAAGAAATAGACAACTGGTCTTCCTCATTAGAAATAAAATTCCAAAAGATTAGATAGACAAACAAACAAACACATAAATGTGGAGAGAAGGGCAGTGCGGGCAGGAGCAAAGGTAAACAGCAGACAGACCTGAATCCTTATATTTACAAGGTCGACCTCAGAACTTTGTTCAGTTTGTCTTGGTGACGGATAATGGAAGGAAGGGCAGGCAACTGGTCGACTGCATTTAAATAAACAAATAAAAAATAAGAAAAACTCTCAGGAATAGATAAATAATAACAAAAAATTGTAAAGTGGAGAAAGCGAGAGCGCGCGAATGCACTCAAGCAAACACAAATAGCACAGCACGATGCGTATTTTTTTTAAATTGACAAAATAAATCAAAAATAAATCAAAAATAAAAATAAGTGGAAAAGGCGACAGTGCGCGAGCACAGAGGAGCAAAGACAAGCAGCGCAGCTTGATGCGTAGTAAAAAAAAATAATAAATAGACAACTGGTCGACCTCATTAGAAATAAAAACCCAAAAGATTAGATAGACAAACAAACAAACACATAAATGTGGAGAGAAGGGCAGTGCGCACAGGAGCAAAGGTAAACAGCAGACAGAACTGAATCCTTATCTTTACAAGGTCGACCTCAGAACTTTGTTCAGTTTGTCTCGGTGACGGATAATGGAAGGAAGGGCAGGCAACTGGTCGACTTCATTTAAATAAACAAATAAAAAATAAGATAAACTCTCAGGAATAGATAAATAATAAAAAAAAAATTGTAAAGTGGAGAAAGCGAGAGCGCGCGAATGCACTCAAGCAAACACAAACAGCACAACACGATGCGTATTTTTTTTAAATTGACGAAATAAATCAAAAATAAATCAAAAATAAAAATAAGTGGAAAAGGCGAGAGTGCGCGAGCACACAGGAGCAAAGACAAGCAGCGCAGCTAGATGCGTAGTAAAAAAAATAATAAATAGACAACTGGTCGACCTCCTTAGAAATAAACACCCAAAAGATTAGATAGACAAACAAACAAACACATAAATGTGGAGAGAAGGGCAGTGCGCGCAGGAGCAAAGGTAATCAGCAGACAGACCTGAATCCTTATCTTTACAAGGTCGACCTCAGAACTTTGTACAGTTTGTCTCGGTGACGGATAATGGAAGGAAGGGCAGGCAACTGGTCGACTTCATTTAAATAAACAAATAAAAAATAAGATAAACTCTCAGGAATAGATAAATAATAACAAAAAAATTGTAAAGTGGAGAAAGCGAGAGCGTGCGAATGCACTCAAGCAAACACAAACAGCACAGCACGATGCGTATTTTTTTTTAAATTGACAAAATAAATCAAAAATAAATCAAAAATAAAAATAAGTGGAAAAGGCGAGAGTGCGCGAGCACACAGGAGCAAAGACAAGCAGCGCAGCTTGATGCGTAGTAAAAAAAATAATAAATAGACAACTGGTCGACCTCATTAGAAATAAAAACCCAAAAGATTAGATAGACAAACAAACAAACACATAAATGTGGAGAGAAGGGCAGTGCGCGCAGGAGCAAAGGTAATCAGCAGACAGACCTGAATCCTTATCTTTACAAGGTCGAACTCAGAAGTTTGTTCAGTTTGTCTCGGTGACGGATAATGGAAGGAAGGGCAGGCAACTGGTCGACTTCATTGAAATAAACAAATAAAAAATAAGATAAACTCTCAGGAATAGATAAATAATAACAAAAAAATTGTAAAGTGGAGAAAGCGAGAGCGCGCGAATGCACTCAAGCAAACACAAAGAGCACAGCACGATGCGTATTTTTTTTTAAATTGACAAAATAAATCAAAAATAAAAATAAGTGGAAAAGGCGAGAGTGCGCGAGCACACAGGAGCAAAGACAAGCAGCGCAGCTTGATGCGTAGTAAAAAAAATAATAAATAGACAACTGGTCGACCTCATTAGAAATAAAAACCCAAAAGATTAGATAGACAAACAAACAAACACATAAATGTGGAGAGAAGGGCAGTGCGCGCAGGAGCAAAGGTAAACAGCAGACAGACCTGAATCCTTATCTTTACAAGGTCGACCTCAGAACTTTGTACAGTTTGTCTCGGTGACGGATAATGGAAGGAAGGGCAGGCAACTGGTCGACTTCATTTAAATAAACAAATAAAAAATAAGATAAACTCTCAGGAATAGATAAATAATAACAAAAAAATTGTAAAGTGGAGAAAGCGAGAGCGCGCGAATGCACTCAAGCAAACACAAACAGCACAGCACGATGCGTATTTTTTTTTAAATTGACAAAATAAATCAAAAATAAAAATAAGTTGAAAAGGCGAGAGTGCGCGAGCAACCGGAGCAAAGACAAGCAGCGCAGCTTGATGCGTAGTAAAAAAAATAATAAATAGACAACTGGTCGACCTCATTAGAAATAAAAACCCAAAAGATTAGATAGACAAACAAACAAACACATAAATGTGGAGAGAAGGGCAGTGCGCGCAGGAGCAAAGGTAAACAGCAGACAGACCTGAATCCTTATCTTTACAAGGTCGACCTCAGAACTTTGTTCAGTTTGTCTCGGTGACGGATAATGGAAGGAAGGGCAGGCAACTGGTCGACTTCATTTAAATAAACAAATAAAAAATAAGATAAACTCTCAGGAATAGATAAATAATAACAAAAAAATTGTAAAGTGGAGAAAGCGAGAGCGCGGGAATGCACTCAAGCAAACACAAACAGCACAGCACGATGCGTTTTTTGTTTAAATTGACAAAATAAGTCAAAAATAAATCAAAAATAAAAATAAGTGGAAAAGGCGAGAGTGCGCGAGCACACAGGAGCAAAGACAAGCAGCGCAGCTTGATGCGTAGTAGAAAAAATAATAAATAGACAACTGGTCGACCTCATTAGAAATAAAAACCCAAAAGATTAGATAGACAAACAAACAAACACATAAATGTGGAGAGAAGGGCAGTGCGCGCAGGAGCAAAGGTAAACAGCAGACAGACCTGAATCCTTATCTTTACAAGGTCGACCTCAGAACTTTGTTCAGTTTGTCTCGGTGACAGATAATGGAAGGAAGGGCAGGCAACTGGTCGACTTCATTTAAATAAACAAATAAAAAATAAGATAAACTCTCAGGAATAGATAAATAATAACAAAAAAATTGTAAAGTGGAGAAAGCGAGAGCGCGCGTATGCACTCAAGCAAACACAAACAGCACAGCACGATGCGTATTTTTTTTAAAAATTGACAAAATAAATAAAAAATAAATCAAAAATAAAAATAAGTGGAAAAGGCGAGAGTGCGCGAGCACACAGGAGCAAAGACAAGCAGCGCAGCTTGATGCGTAGTAAAAAAAATAATAAATAGAAAACTGGTCGACCTCATTAGAAATAAAACCCAAAAGATTAGATAGACAAACAAACAAACACATAAATGTGGAGAGAAGGGCAGTGCGCGCAGGAGCAAAGGTAAACAGCAGACAGACCTGAATCCTTATCTTTACAAGGTCGACCTCAGAACTTTGTTCAGTTTGTCTCGGTGACGGATAATGGAAGGAAGGGCAGGCAACTGGTCGACTTCATTTAAATAAACAAATAAAAAATAAGATAAACTCTCAGGAATAGATAAATAACAAAAAAATTGTAAAGTGGAGAAAGCGAGAGCGCGGGAATGCACTCAAGCAAACACAAACAGCACAGCACGATGCGTATTTTTTTTTAAATTGACAAAATAAATCAAAAATAAAAATAAGTGGAAAAGGCGAGAGTGCGCGAGCACACAGGAGCAAAGACAAGCAGCGCAGCTTGATGCGTAGTAAAAAAAATAATAAATAGACAACTGGTCGACCTCATTAGAAATAAAAACCCAAAAGATTAGATAGACAAACAATCAAACACATAAATGTGGAGAGAAGGGCAGTGCGCGCAGGAGCAAAGGTAAACAGCAGACAGACCTGAATCCTTATCTTTACAAGGTCGACCTCAGAACTTTGTTCAGTTTGTCTCGGTGATGGATAATGGAAGAAAGGGCAGGCAACTGGTCGACTTCATTTAAATAAACAAATAAAAAATAAGATAAACTCTCAGGAATAGATAAATAATAACAAAAACATTGTAAAGTGGAGAAAGCGAGAGCGCGCGAATGCACTCAAGGAAACACAAACAGCACAGCACGATGTGTATTTTTTTTTAAATTGACAAAATAAATGAAAAATAAATCAAAAATAAAAATAAGTGGAAAAGCGAGAGTGCGCGAGCACACAGGAGCAAAGACAAGCAGCGTAGGTGGATGCGTAGTAAAAAAAATAATAAATAGACAACTGGTCGACCTCATTAGAAATAAAAACCCAAAAGATTAGATAGACAAACAAACAAATACATAAATGTGCAGAGAAGGGCAGTGTGCGCAGGAGCAAAGGTAAACAGCAGACAGACCTGAATCCTTATCTTTACAAGGTCGACCTCAGAACTTTGTTCCGTTTGTCTCGGTGACGGATAATGGAAGGAAGGGCAGGCAACTGGTCGACTTCATTTAAATAAACAAATAAAAAATAAGATAAACTCTCAGGAATAGACAAATAATAACAAAAAAATTGTAAAGTGTAGAAAGCGAGAGCTCGTGAATGCATTCAAGCAAACACAAACAGCACAGCACGATGCGCATTTTTTTTTAAATTGACAAAATAATTCAAAAAT
The DNA here is from genome assembly GCF_023159225.1 of Perognathus longimembris pacificus. Classification (NCBI taxonomy): domain Eukaryota; kingdom Metazoa; phylum Chordata; class Mammalia; order Rodentia; family Heteromyidae; genus Perognathus; species Perognathus longimembris. The sequence goes on from NW_025957654.1 coordinate 22,074, forward strand.
AAAAATAAGTGGAAAAGGCGAGAGTGCGCGAGCACACAGGAGCAAAGACAAGCAGCGCAGCTTGATGCGTAGTAAAAAAAATAATAAATAGACAACTGGTCGACCTCATTAGAAATAAAAACCCAAAAGATTAGATAGACAAACAAACAAACACATAAATGTGGAGAGAAGGGCAGTGCGCGCAGGAGCAAAGGTAAACAGCAGACAGACCTGAATCCTTATCTTTACAAGGTCGACTTCAGAACTTTGTTCAGTTTGTCTCGGTGACGGATAATGGAAGGAAGGGCAGGCAACTGGTCGACTTCATTTAAATAAACAAATAAAAAATAAGATAAACTCTCAGGAATAGATAAATAATAACAAAAAAATTGTAAAGTGGAGAAAGCGAGAGCGCGCGAATGCACTCAAGCAAACACAAACTGCAGAGCACGATGCGTATTTTTTTTTTAAATTGACAAAATAAATCAAAAATAAAAATAAGTGGAAAAGGCGAGAGTGCGCGAGCACACAGGAGCAAAGACAAGCAGCGCAGCTTGATGCGTAGTAAAAAAAATAATAAATAGACAACTGGTCGACCTCATTAGAAATAAGTACCCAAAAGATTAGATAGACAAACAAACAAACACATTAATGTGGAGAGAAGGGCAGTGCGCGCAGGAGCAAAGGTAAACAGCAGACAGACCTGAATCCTTATCTTGACAAGGTCGACCTCAGAACTTTGTTCAGTTTTTCTCGGTGACGGATAATGGAAGGAAGGGCAGGCAACTGGTCGACTTTATTTAAATAAACAAATAAAAAATAAGATAAACTCTCAGGAATAGATAAATAATAACAAAAAATTGTAAAGTGGAGAAAGCGAGAGCGCGCGAATGCACTCAAGCAAACACAAACTGCAGAGCACGATGCGTATTTTTTTTTAAGTTGACAAAATAAATCAAAAATAAAAATAAGTGGAAAAGGCGAGAGTGCGCGAGCACACAGGAGCAAAGACAAGCAGCGCAGCTTGATGCGTAGTAAAAAAAATAATAAATAGACAACTGGTCGACCTCATTAGAAATAAAAACCAAAAGATTAGATAGACAAACAAACAAACACATAAATGTGGAGAGAAGGGCAGTGCGCGCAGGAGCAAAGGTAAACAGCAGACAGACCTGAATCCTTATCTTTACAAGGTCGACCCCAGAACTTTGTTCAGTTTGTCTCGGTGACGGATAATGGAAGGAAGGGCAGGCAACTGGTCGACTTCATTGAAATAAACAAATAAAAAATAAGATAAACTCTCAGGAATAGATAAATAATAACAAAAAAATTGTAAAGTGGAGAAAGCGAGAGCGCGCGAATGTACTCAAGCAAACACAAACAGCACAGCACGATACGTATTTTTTTAAATTGACAAAATAAATAAAAAATAAATCAAAAATAAAAATAAGTTGAAAAGGCGAGAATGCGCGAGCACACAGGAGCAAAGACAAGCAGCTCAGCTTGATGCGTAGTAAAAAAAATAATAAATGGACAACTGGTCGACCTCATTAGAAATAAAAACTGAAAAGATTAGATAGACAAACAAACAAACACATAAATGTGGAGAGAAGGGCAGTGCGCGCAGGAGCAAAGGTAAACAGCAGACAGACCTGAATCCTTATCTTTACAAGGTCGACCTCAGAACTTTGTTCAGTTTGTCTCGGTGACAGATAATGGAAGGAAGGGCAGGCAACTGGTCGACTTCATTTAAATAAACAAATAAAAAATAAGATAAACTCTCAGGAATAGATAAATAATAACAAAAAAATTGTAAAGTGGAGAAAGCGAGAGCGCGCGAATGCACTCAAGCAAACACAAACAGCACAGCACGATGCGTATTTTTTTTAAAAATTGACAAAATAAATAAAAAATAAATCAAAAATAAAAATAAGTGGAAAAGGCGAGAGTGCGCGAGCACACAGGAGCAAAGACAAGCAGCGCAGCTTGATGCGTAGTAAAAAAAATAATAAATAGAAAACTGGTCGACCTCATTAGAAATAAAACCCAAAAGATTAGATAGACAAACAAACAAACACATAAATGTGGAGAGAAGGGCAGTGCGCGCAGGAGCAAAGGTAAACAGCAGACAGACCTGAATCCTTATCTTTACAAGGTCGACCTCAGAACTTTGTTCAGTTTGTCTCGGTGACGGATAATGGAAGGAAGGGCAGGCAACTGGTCGACTTCATTTAAATAAACAAATAAAAAATAAGATAAACTCTCAGGAATAGATAAATAACAAAAAAATTGTAAAGTGGAGAAAGCGAGAGCGCGCGAATGCACTCAAGCAAACACAAACAGCACAGCACGATGCGTATTTTTTTTTAAATTGACAAAATAAATCAAAAATAAAAATAAGTGGAAAAGGCGAGAGTGCGCGAGCACACAGGAGCAAAGACAAGCAGCGCAGCTTGATGCGTAGTAAAAAAAATAATAAATAGACAACTGGTCGACCTCATTAGAAATAAAAACCCAAAAGATTAGATAGACAAACAATCAAACACATAAATGTGGAGAGAAGGGCAGTGCGCGCAGGAGCAAAGGTAAACAGCAGACAGACCTGAATCCTTATCTTTACAAGGTCGACCTCAGAACTTTGTTCAGTTTGTCTCGGTGATGGATAATGGAAGAAAGGGCAGGCAACTGGTCGACTTCATTTAAATAAACAAATAAAAAATAAGATAAACTCTCAGGAATAGATAAATAATAACAAAAACATTGTAAAGTGGAGAAAGCGAGAGCGCGCGAATGCACTCAAGGAAACACAAACAGCACAGCACGATGTGTATTTTTTTTAAATTGACAAAATAAATCAAAAATAAATCAAAAATAAAAATAAGTGGAAAAGGCGAGAGTGCGCGAGCACACAGGAGCAAAGACAAGCAGCGCAGGTGGATGCGTAGTAAAAAAAATAATAAATAGACAACTGGTCGACCTCATTAGAAATAAAAACCCAAAAGATTAGATAGACAAACAAACAAATACATAAATGTGGAGAGAAGGGCAGTGTGCGCAGGAGCAAAGGTAAACAGCAGACAGACCTGAATCCTTATCTTTACAAGCTCGACCTCAGAACTTTGTTCCGTTTGTCTCGGTGACGGATAATGGAAGGAAGGGCAGGCAACTGGTCGACTTCATTTAAATAAACAAATAAAAAATAAGATAAATTCTCAGGAATAGACAAATAATAACAAAAAAATTGTAAAGTGTAGAAAGCGAGAGCTCGTGAATGCATTCAAGCAAACACAAACAGCACAGCACGATGCGCATTTTTTTTTAAATTGACAAAATAATTCAAAAATAAAAATAAGTGGAAAAGGCGAGAGTGCGCGAGCACACAGGAGCAAAGACAAGCAGCGCAGCTTGATGCGTAGTAAAAAAAAATAATAAATAGACAACTGGTCGACCTCATTAGAAATAAAAACCCAAAAGATTAGATAGACAAACAAACAAACACATAAATGTGGAGAGAAGGGCAGTGCGCGCAGGAGCAAAGGTAAACAGCAGGCAGACCTGAATCCTTATCTTTACAAGGTCGACCTCAGAACTTTGTTCAGTTTGTCTCGGTGCCGGATAATGGAAGGAAGGGCAGGCAACTGGTCGACTTCATTTAAATAAACAAATAAAAAAGAAGATAAACTCTCAGGAATAGATAAATAATAACCAAAAAATTGTAAAGTGGAGAAAGCGAGAGCGCGCGAATGCACTCAAGCAAACACAAACAGCACAGCACGATGCGTATTGTTTTTTGTATATTGACAAAATAAATCAAAAATAAATCAAAAATATAAATAAGTGGAAAAGGCGAGAGTGCGCGAGCACACAGGAGCAAAGACAAGCAGCGCAGCTTGATGCGTAGTAAAAAAAATGATAAATAGACAACTGGTCGACCTCATTAGAAATAAAAACCCAAAAGATTAGATAGACAAACAAACAAACACATAAATGTGGAGAGAAGGGCAGTGCGAGCAGCAGCAAAGGTAAACAGCAGACAGACCTGAATCCTTATCTTTACAAGGTCGACCTCAGAACTATGTTCAGTTTGTCTCGGTGACGGATAATGGAAGGAAGGGCAGGCAACTGGTCGACTTCATTTAAATAAACAAATAAAAAATAAAATTAAACTCTCAGGAATAGATAAATAATAACAAAATTTGTAAAGTGGAGAAAGCGAGAGCGCGCGAATGCACTCAAGCAAACAAAAACAGCACAGCACCATGCGTATTTTTTTTAATTGACAAAATAAATCAAAAATAAATCAAAAATAAAAATAAGTGGAAAAGGCGAGAGTGCGCGAGCACACAGTAGCAAAGACAAGCAGCGCAGCTTGATGCATAGTAAAAAAAAGAATAAATAGACAACTGGTCGACCTCATTAGAAATAAAAACCCAAAAGATTAGATAGACAAACAAACAAACACATAAATGAGGAGAGAAGGGTAGTGCGCAGGAGCAAAGGTAAACAGAAGACAGACTTGAATCCTTCTGTTTACAAGGTCGACCTCAGAACTTTGTTCAGTTTGTCTCGGTGACGGATAATGGAAGGAAGGGCAGGCAACTGGTCGACTTCATTTAAATAAACAAATAAAAATAAGATAAACTCTCAGGAATAGATAAATAATAACAAAAAAATTGTAAAGTGGAGAAAGTGAGAGCGCGCGAATGCACTCAAGCAAACACAAACAGCACAGCACGATGCGTATTTTTTTTAAATTGACAAAATAAATCAAAAATAAAAATAAGTGGAAAAGGCGAGAGTGCGTGAGCACACAGGAGCAAAGACAAGCAGCGCTGCTTGATGCGTAGTAAAAAAAATAATGAATAGGCAACTGGTCGACCTCATTAGAAATAAAAACCCAAAAGATTAGATAGACAAACAAACAAACACATAAATGTGGAGAGAAGGGCAGTGCGCGCAGGAGCATAGGTAAACAGCAGACAGACCTGAATCCTTATCTTTACAAGGTCGACCTCAGAACTTTGTTCAGTTTGTCTCGGTGACGGATAATGGAAGGAAGGGCAGGCAACTGGTCGACTTCATTTAAATAAACAAATAAAAAATAAGATAAACTCTCAGGAATAGATAAATATTAACAAAAATATTGTAAAGTGGAGAAAGCGAGAGCGCACGAATGCACTCAAGCAAACACAAACAGCACAGCACGATGCGTATTTTTTTTAAATTGACAAAATAAATCAAAAATAAAAATAAGTGGAAAAGGCGAGAGTGCGCGAGCACACAGGAGCAAAGACAAGCAGCGCAGCTTGATGCGTAGTAAAAAAAATAATAAATAGACAACTAGTCGACCTCATTAGAAATAAAAACCCAAAAGATTAGATAGACAAACAAACAAACACATAAATGTGGAGAGAAGGGTAGTGCGCGCAGGAGCAAAGGTAAACAGCAGACAGACCTGAATCCTTATCTTTACAAGGCCGACCTCAGAACTTTGTTCAGTTTGTCTCGGTGACGGATAAAGGAAGGAAGGGCAGGCAACTGGTCGACTTCTTTTAAATAAACAAAAAAAATAAGATAAACTCTCAGGAATAGATAAATAATAACAAAAAATTGTAAAGTGGAGAAAGCGAGAGCGCGCGATTGCACTCAAGCAAACACAAACAGCACAGCACGATGCGTTTTTTTTTAAATTGACAAAATAAATCAAAAATAAATCAAAAATAAAAATAAGTGGAAAAGGCGAGAGTGCGCGAGCACACAGGAGCAAAGACAAGCAGCGCAGCTTGATGCGTAATAAAAAAAATAATAAATAGACAACTGGTCGACCTCATTAGAAATAAAAACCCAAAAGATTAGATAGACAAACAAACAAACACATAAATGTGGAGAGAAGGGCAGTGCGCGCAGGAGCAAAGGTAAACAGCAGACAGACCTGAATCCTTATCTTTACAAGGTCGACCTCAGAACTTTGTTCAGTTTGTCTCGGTGACGGATAATGGAAGGAAGGGCAGGCAACTGGTCGACTTCATTTAAATAAACAAATAAAAAATAAGATAAACTCTCAGGAATAGATAAATAATAACAAAGAATTGTAAAGTGGAGAAAGCGAGAGCGCGCGATTGCACTCAAGCAAACACAAACTGCACAGCACGATGCGATTTTTTTTAAATTGACATAATAAATCAAAAATAAATCAAAAATAAAACTAAGTGGAAAAGTCGAGAGTGCGCGAGCGCACAGGAGCAAAGAAAAGCAGCGCAGCTTGATGCGTAGTAAAAAAATAATAAATAGAAAACTGGTCGACCTCATTAGAAATAAAAACCCAAAAGATTAGATAGACAAACAAACAAACACATAAATGTGGAGAGAAGGGCAGTGCGCGCAGGAGCAAAGGTAAACAGCAGACAGACCTGAATCCTTATCTTTACAAGGTCGACCTCAGAACTTTGTTCCGTTTGTCTCGGTGACGGATAATGGAAGGAAGGGCAGGCAATTGGTCGACTTCATTTAAATAAACAAATAAAAAATAAGATAAACTCTCAGGAATAGACAAATAATAACAAAAAAATTGTAAAGTGGAGAAAGCGAGAGCTCGTGAATGCATTCAAGCAAACACAAACAGCACAGCACGATGCGCATTTTTTTTAAATTGACGAAATAAATCAAAAATAAAAATAAGTGGAAAAGGCGAGAGTGCGCGAGCACACAGGAGCAAAGACAAGCAGCGCAGCTTCATGTGTAGTAAAAAAAATAATAAATAGACAACTGGTCGACCTCATTAGAAATAAAAACCCAAAAGATTAGATAGACAAACAAACAAACACATAAATGTGGAGAGAAGGGCAGTGCGCGCAGGAGCAAAAGTAAACAGCAGACAGACCTGAATCCTTATTTTTACAAGGTCGACTTCAGAACTTTGTTCAGTTTGTCTCGGTGACGGATAATGGAAGGAAGGGCAGGCAACTGGTCGACTTCATTTAAATAAACAAATAAAAAATAAGTTAAACTCTCAGGAATAGATAAATAATAACAAAAAAATTGTAAAGTGGAGAAAGCGAGAGCGCACGAATGCACTCAAGCAAACACAAACAGCACAGCACGATGCGTATTTTTTTTTAATTGACAAAATAAATCAAAAATAAATCAAAAATAAAAATAAGTGGAAAAGGCGAGAGTGCGCGAGCGCACAGGAGCAAAGACAAGCAGCGCAGCTTGATGCGTAGTAAAAAAAATAATAAATAGACAACTGGTCGACCTCATTAGAAATAAAAACCAAAAGATTAGATAGACAAACAAACAAACACATAAATGTGGAGAGAAGGGCAGTTTGCGCAGGAGCAAAGGTAAACAGCAGGCAGACCTGAATCCTTATCTTTACAATGTCGACCTCAGAACTTTGTTCAGTTTGTCTCGGTGACGGATAATGGAAGGAAGGGCAGGCAACTGGTCGACTTCATTTAAAGAAACAAATAAAAAATAAGATAAACTCTCAGGAATAGACAAATAATAACAAAAAAATTGTAAAGTGGAGAAAGCGAGAGCGCACGAATGCACTCAAGCAAACACAAACAGCACAGCACGATGCATATTTTTTTTAAATTGACAAAATAAATCAAAAATAAAAATGAGTGGAAAAGGCGAGAGTGCGGGAGCACACAGGAGCAAAGACAAGCAGCGCAGCTTGATGCGTAGTAAAAAAAAATAATAAATAGACAACTGGTCGACCTCATTAGAAATAAAAACCCAAAAGATTAGATAGACAAACAAACAAACACATAAATGTGGAGAGAAGGGCAGTGCGCGCAGGAGCAAAGGTAAACAGCAGGCAGACCTGAATCCTTATCTTTACAAGGTCGACCTCAGAACTTTGTTCAGTTTGTCTCGGTGCCGGATAATGGAAGGAAGGGCAGGCAACTGGTCGACTTCATTTAAATAAACAAATAAAAAAGAAGATAAACTCTCAGGAATAGATAAATAATAACCAAAAAATTGTAAAGTGGAGAAAGCGAGAGCGCGCGAATGCACTCAAGCAAACACAAACAGCACAGCACGATGCGTATTGTTTTTTGTATATTGACAAAATAAATCAAAAATAAATCAAAAATATAAATAAGTGGAAAAGGCGAGAGTGCGCGAGCACACAGGAGCAAAGACAAGCAGCGCAGCTTGATGCGTAGTAAAAAAAATGATAAATAGACAACTGGTCGACCTCATTAGAAATAAAAACCCAAAAGATTAGATAGACAAACAAACAAACACATAAATGTGGAGAGAAGGGCAGTGCGAGCAGCAGCAAAGGTAAACAGCAGACAGACCTGAATCCTTATCTTTACAAGGTCGACCTCAGAACTATGTTCAGTTTGTCTCGGTGACGGATAATGGAAGGAAGGGCAGGCAACTGGTCGACTTCATTTAAATAAACAAATAAAAAATAAGATTAAACTCTCAGGAATAGATAAATAATAACAAAATTTGTAAAGTGGAGAAAGCGAGAGCGCGCGAATGCACTCAAGCAAACAAAAACAGCACAGCACCATGCGTATTTTTTTTTAATTGACAAAATAAATCAAAAATAAATCAAAAATAAAAATAAGTGGAAAAGGCGAGAGTGCGCGAGCACACAGTAGCAAAGACAAGCAGCGCAGCTTGATGCATAGTAAAAAAAAGAATAAATAGACAACTGGTCGACCTCATTAGAAATAAAAACCCAAAAGATTAGATAGACAAACAAACAAACACATAAATGAGGAGAGAAGGGCAGTGGGCAGGAGCAAAGGTAAACAGAAGACAGACTTGAATCCTTCTGTTTACAAGGTCGACCTCAGAACTTTGTTCAGTTTGTCTCGGTGACGGATAATGGAAGGAAGGGCAGGCAACTGGTCGACTTCATTTAAATAAACAAATAAAAATAAGATAAACTCTCAGGAATAGATAAATAATAACAAAAAAATTGTAAAGTGGAGAAAGTGAGAGCGCGCGAATGCACTCAAGCAAACACAAACAGCACAGCACGATGCGTATTTTTTTTTAAATTGACAAAATAAATCAAAAATAAAAATAAGTGGAAAAGGCGAGAGTGCGTGAGCACACAGGAGCAAAGACAAGCAGCGCTGCTTGATGCGTAGTAAAAAAAATAATGAATAGGCAACTGGTCGACCTCATTAGAAATAAAAACCCAAAAGATTAGATAGACAAACAAACAAACACATAAATGTGGAGAGAAGGGCAGTGCGCGCAGGAGCAAAGGTAAACAGCAGACAGACCTGAATCCTTATCTTTACAAGGTCGACCTCAGAACTTTGTTCAGTTTGTCTCGGTGACGGATAATGGAAGGAAGGGCAGGCAACTGGTCGACTTCATTTAAATAAACAAATAAAAAATAAGATAAACTCTCAGGAATAGATAAATATTAACAAAAATATTGTAAAGTGGAGAAAGCGAGAGCGCACGAATGCACTCAAGCAAACACAAACAGCACAGCACGATGCGTATTTTTTTTAAATTGACAAAATAAATCAAAAATAAAAATAAGTGGAAAAGGCGAGAGTGCGCGAGCACACAGGAGCAAAGACAAGCAGCGCAGCTTGATGCGTAGTAAAAAAAATAATAAATAGACAACTAGTCGACCTCATTAGAAATAAAAACCCAAAAGATTAGATAGACAAACAAACAAACACATAAATGTGGAGAGAAGGGTAGTGCGCGCAGGAGCAAAGGTAAACAGCAGACAGACCTGAATCCTTATCTTTACAAGGTCGACCTCAGAACTTTGTTCAGTTTGTCTCGGTGACGGATAAAGGAAGGAAGGGCAGGCAACTGGTCGACTTCTTTTAAATAAACAAAAAAAATAAGATAAACTCTCAGGAATAGATAAATAATAACAAAAAATTGTAAAGTGGAGAAAGCGAGAGCGCGCGATTGCACTCAAGCAAACACAAACAGCACAGCACGATGCGTTTTTTTTTAAATTGACAAAATAAATCAAAAATAAATCAAAAATAAAAATAAGTGGAAAAGGCGAGAGTGCGCGAGCACACAGGAGCAAAGACAAGCAGCGCAGCTTGATGCGTAATAAAAAAAATAATAAATAGACAACTGGTCGACCTCATTAGAAATAAAAACCCAAAAGATTAGATAGACAAACAAACAAACACATAAATGTGGAGAGAAGGGCAGTGCGCGCAGGAGCAAAGGTAAACAGCAGACAGACCTGAATCCTTATCTTTACAAGGTCGACCTCAGAACTTTGTTCAGTTTGTCTCGGTGACGGATAATGGAAGTAAGGGCAGGCAACTGGTCGACTTCATTTAAATAAACAAATAAAAAATAAGATAAACTCTCAGGAATAGATAAATAATAACAAAGAATTGTAAAGTGGAGAAAGCGAGAGCGCGCGATTGCACTCAAGCAAACACAAACTGCACAGCACGATGCGATTTTTTTTAAATTGACATAATAAATCAAAAATAAATCAAAAATAAAACTAAGTGGAAAAGTCGAGAGTGCGCGAGCGCACAGGAGCAAAGAAAAGCAGCGCAGCTTGATGCGTAGTAAAAAAATAATAAATAGAAAACTGGTCGACCTCATTAGAAATAAAAACCCAAAAGATTAGATAGACAAACAAACAAACACATAAATGTGGAGAGAAGGGCAGTGCGCGCAGGAGCAAAGGTAAACAGCAGGCAGACCTGAATCCTTATCTTTACAAGGTCGACCTCAGAACTTTGTTCAGTTTGTCTCGGTGCCGGATAATGGAAGGAAGGGCAGGCAACTGGTCGACTTCATTTAAATAAACAAATAAAAAAGAAGATAAACTCTCAGGAATAGATAAATAATAACCAAAAAATTGTAAAGTGGAGAAAGCGAGAGCGCGCGAATGCACTCAAGCAAACACAAACAGCACAGCACGATGCGTATTGTTTTTTGTATATTGACAAAATAAATCAAAAATAAATCAAAAATATAAATAAGTGGAAAAGGCGAGAGTGCGCGAGCACACAGGAGCAAAGACAAGCAGCGCAGCTTGATGCGTAGTAAAAAAAATGATAAATAGACAACTGGTCGACCTCATTAGAAATAAAAACCCAAAAGATTAGATAGACAAACAAACAAACACATAAATGTGGAGAGAAGGGCAGTGCGAGCAGCAGCAAAGGTAAACAGCAGACAGACCTGAATCCTTATCTTTACAAGGTCGACCTCAGAACTTTGTTCAGTTTGTCTCGGTGACGGATAATGGAAGGAAGGGCAGGCAACTGGTCGACATCATTTAAATAAACAAATAAAAAATAAGATAAACTCTCAGGAATAGATAAATATTAACAAAAATATTGTAAAGTGGAGAAAGCGAGAGCGCACGAATGCACTCAAGCAAACACAAACAGCACAGCACGATGCGTTTTTTTTTAAATTGACAAAATAAATCAAAAATAAATCAAAAATAAAAATAAGGGGAAAAGGCGAGAGTGCGTGAGCACACAGGAGCAAAGACAAGCAGCGCAGCTTGATGCGTAGTAAAAAAAATAATAAATAGACAACTGGTCGACCTCATTAGAAATAAAAACCCAAAAGATTAGATAGACAAACAAACAAACACATAAATGTGGAGAGAAGGGCAGTGCGCGCAGGAGCAAAGGTAAACAGCAATCAGAACTGAATCCTTATCTTTACAAGGTCGACCTCAGAACTTTGTTCAGTTTGTCTCACTGACGGATAATCGAAGGTAGGGCAGGCATCTGGTCGACTTCATTTAAATAAACAAATAAAAAATAAGATAAACTCTCAGGAATAGACAAATAATAACAAAAAAATTGTAAAGTGGAGAAAGCGAGAGCTCGTGAATGCATTCAAGCAAACACAAACAGCACAGCACGATGCGCATTTTTTTTAAATTGACAAAATAAATCAAAAATAAAAATAAGTGGAAAAGGCAAGAGTGCGCGAGCACACAGGAGCAAAGACAAGCAGCGCAGCTTCATGTGTAGTAAAAAAAATAATAAATAGACAACTGGTCGACCTCATTAGAAATAAAAACCCAAAAGATTAGATAGACAAACAAACAAACACATAAATGTGGAGAGAAGGGCAGTGCGCGCACGAGCAAAAGTAAACAGCAGACAGACCTGAATCCTTATTTTTACAAGGTCGACTTCAGAACTTTGTTCAGTTTGTCTCGGTGACGGATAATGGAAGGAAGGGCAGGCAACTGGTCGACTTCATTTAAATAAACAAATAAAAAATAAGTTAAACTCTCAGGAATAGATAAATAATAACAAAAAAATTGTAAAGTGGAGAAAGCGAGAGCGCACGAATGCACTCAAGCAAACACAAACAGCACAGCACGATGCGTATTTTTTTTTAATTGACAAAATAAATCAAAAATAAATCAAAAATAAAAATAAGTGGAAAAGGCGAGAGTGCGCGAGCGCACAGGAGCAAAGACAAGCAGCGCAGCTTGATGCGTAGTAAAAAAAATAATAAATAGACAACTGGTCGACCTCATTAGAAATAAAAACCAAAAGATTAGATAGACAAACAAACGAACACATAAATGTGGAGAGAAGGGCAGTGCGCGAAGGAGCAAAGGTAAACAGCAGACAGACCTGAATCCTTATCTTTATAAGGTCGACCTCAGAATTTTGTTCAGTTTGTCTCGGAGACGGATAATGGAAGGAAGGGCAGGCAACTGGTCGACTTCAATTAAATAAACAAATAAAAAATAAGACAAACTCTCAGGAATAGATAAATAATAACAAAAAAATTGTAAAGTAGAGAACGCGAGAGCGCGCGAATGCACTCAAGCAAACACAAACAGCACAGCACGATGCGTATTTTTTTTAAATTGACAAAATAAATCAAAAATAAATCAAAAATAAAAATAAGTGGAAAAGGCGAGAGTGCGCGAGCACACAGGAGCAAAGACAAGCAGCGCAGCTTGATGCGTAGTAAAAAAAATAATAAATAGACAACTGGTCGACCTCATTAGAAATAAAAACCCAAAAGATTAGATAGACAAACAAACAAACACATAAATGTGGAGAGAAGGGCAGTGTGCGCAGGAGCAAAGGTAAACAGCAGGCAGACCTGAATCCTTATCTTTACAATGTCGACCTCAGAACTTTGTTCAGTTTGTCTCGGTGACGGATAATGGAAGGAAGGGCAGGCAACTGGTCGACTTCATTTAAATAAACAAATAAAAAATAAGATAAACTCTCAGTAATAGACAAATAATAACAAAAAAATTGTAAAGTGGAGAAAGCGAGAGCGCGCGAATGCACTCAAGCAAACACAAACAGCACAGCACGATGCATATTTTTTTTAAATTGACAAAATAAATCAAAAATAAAAATGAGTGGAAAAGGCGAGAGTGCGCGAGCACACAGGAGCAAAGACAAGCAGCGCAGCTTGATGCGTAGTAAAAAAAAATAATAAATAGACAACTGGTCGACCTCATTAGAAATAAAAACCCAAAAGATTAGATAGACAAACAAACAAACACATAAATGTGTAGAGAAGGGCAGTGCGCGCAGGAGCAAAGGTAAACAGCAGGCAGACCTGAATCCTTATCATTACAAGGTCGACCTCAGAACTTTGTTCCGTTTGTCTCGGTGACGGATAATGGAAGGAAGGGCAGGCAACTGGTCGACTTCATTTAAATAAACAAATAAAAAAGAAGATAAACTCTCAGGAATAGACAAATAATAACAAAAAAATTGTAAAGTGGAGAAAGCGAGAGCTCGTGAATGCATTCAAGCAAACACAAACAGCACAGCACGATGCGCATTTTTTTTAAATTGACAAAATAAATCAAAAATAAAAATAAGTGGAAAAGGCAAGAGTGCGCGAGCACACAGGAGCAAAGACAAGCAGCGCAGCTTCATGTGTAGTAAAAAAAATAATAAATAGACAACTGGTCGATCTCATTAGAAATAAAAACCCAAAACATTAGATAGACAAACAAACAAACACATAAATGTGGAGAGAAGGGCAGTGCGCGCACGAGCAAAAGTAAACAGCAGACAGACCTGAATCCTTATTTTTACAAGGTCGACTTCAGAACTTTGTTCAGTTTGTCTCGGTGACGGATAATGGAAGGAAGGGCAGGCAACTGGTCGACTTCATTTAAATAAACAAATAAAAAATAAGTTAAACTCTCAGGAATAGATAAATAATAACAAAAAAATTGTAAAGTGGAGAAAGCGAGAGCGCACGAATGCACTCAAGCAAACACAAACAGCACAGCACGATGCGTATGTTTTTTTAATTGACAAAATAAATCAAAAATAAATCAAAAATAAAAATAAGTGGAAAAGGCGAGAGTGCGCGAGCACACAGTAGCAAAGACAAGCAGCGCAGCTTGATGCATAGTAAAAAAAAGAATAAATAGACAACTGGTCGACCTCATTAGAAATAAAAACCCAAAAGATTAGATAGACAAACAAACAAACACATAAATGAGGAGAGAAGGGCAGTGCGCGCAGGAGCAAAGGTAAACAGAAGACAGACTTGAATCCTTATGTTTACAAGGTCGACCTCAGAACTTTGTTCAGTTTGTCTCGGTGACGGATAATGGAAGGAAGGGCAGGCAACTGGTCGACTTCATTTAAATAAACAAATAAAAATAAGATAAACTCTCAGGAATAGATAAATAATAACAAAAAAATTGTAAAGTGGAGAAAGTGAGAGCGCGCGAATGCACTCAAGCAAACACAAACAGCACAGCACGATGCGTATTTTTTTTTAAATTGACAAAATAAATCAAAAATAAAAATAAGTGGAAAAGGCGAGAGTGCGTGAGCACACAGGAGCAAAGACAAGCAGCGCTGCTTGATGCGTAGTAAAAAAAATAATGAATAGGCAACTGGTCGACCTCATTAGAAATAAAAACCCAAAAGATTAGATAGACAAACAAACAAACACATAAATGTGGAGAGAAGGGCAGTGTGCGCAGGAGCAAAGGTAAACAGCAGACAGACCTGAATCCTTATCTTTACAAGGTCGACCTCAGAACTTTGTTCAGTTTGTCTCGGTGACGGATAATGGAAGGAAGGGCAGGCAACTGGTCGACTTCATTTAAATAAACAAATAAAAAATAAGATAAACTCTCAGGAATAGATAAATATTAACAAAAATATTGTAAAGTGGAGAAAGCGAGAGCGCACGAATGCACTCAAGCAAACACAAACAGCACAGCACGATGCGTATTTTTTTTAAATTGACAAAATAAATCAAAAATAAAAATAAGTGGAAAAGGCGAGAGTGCGCGAGCACACAGGAGCAAAGACAAGCAGCGCAGCTTGATGCGTAGTAAAAAAAATAATAAATAGACAACTAGTCGACCTCATTAGAAATAAAAACCCAAAAGATTAGATAGACAAACAAACAAACACATAAATGTGGAGAGAAGGGTAGTGCGCGCAGGAGCAAAGGTAAACAGCAGACAGACCTGAATCCTTATCTTTACAAGGCCGACCTCAGAACTTTGTTCAGTTTGTCTCGGTGACGGATAAAGGAAGGAAGGGCAGGCAACTGGTCGACTTCTTTTAAATAAACAAAAAAAATAAGATAAACTCTCAGGAATAGATAAATAATAACAAAAAGTTGTAAAGTGGAGAAAGCGAGAGCGCGCGATTGCACTCAAGCAAACACAAACAGCACAGCACGATGCGTTTTTTTTTAAATTGACAAAATAAATCAAAAATAAATCAAAAATAAAAATAAGTGGAAAAGGCGAGAGTGCGCGAGCACACAGGAGCAAAGACAAGCAGCGCAGCTTGATGCGTAATAAAAAAAATAATAAATAGACAACTGGTCGACCTCATTAGAAATAAAAACCCAAAAGATTAGATAGACAAACAAACAAACACATAAATGTGGAGAGAAGGGCAGTGCGCGCAGGAGCAAAGGTAAACAGCAGACAGACCTGAATCCTTATCTTTACAAGGTCGACCTCAGAACTTTGTTCAGTTTGTCTCGGTGACGGATAATGGAAGGAAGGGCAGGCAACTGGTCGACTTCATTTAAATAAACAAATAAAAAATAAGATAAACTCTCAGGAATAGATAAATAATAACAAAGAATTGTAAAGTGGAGAAAGCGAGAGCGCGCGATTGCACTCAAGCAAACACAAACTGCACAGCACGATGCGATTTTTTTTAAATTGACATAATAAATCAAAAATAAATCAAAAATAAAACTAAGTGGAAAAGTCGAGAGTGCGCGAGCGCACAGGAGCAAAGAAAAGCAGCGCAGCTTGATGCGTAGTAAAAAAATAATAAATAGAAAACTGGTCGACCTCATTAGAAATAAAAACCCAAAAGATTAGATAGACAAACAAACAAACACATAAATGTGGAGAGAAGGGCAGTGCGCGCAGGAGCAAAGGTAAACAGCAGACAGACCTGAATCCTTATCTTTACAAGGTCGACCTCAGAACTTTGTTCCGTTTGTCTCGGTGACGGATAATGGAAGGAAGGGCAGGCAACTGGTCGACTTCATTTAAATAAACAAATAAAAAATAAGATAAACTCTCAGGAATAGACAAATAATAACAAAAAAATTGTAAAGTGGAGAAAGCGAGAGCTCGTGAATGCATTCAAGCAAACACAAACAGCACAGCACGATGCGCATTTTTTTTAAATTGACAAAATAAATCAAAAATAAAAATAAGTGGAAAAGGCGAGAGTGCGCGAGCACACAGGAGCAAAGACAAGCAGCGCAGCTTCATGTGTAGTAAAAAAAATAATAAATAGACAACTGGTCGACCTCATTAGAAATAAAAACCCAAAAGATTAGATAGACAAACAAACAAACACATAAATGTGGAGAGAAGGGCAGTGCGCGCAGGAGCAAAAGTAAACAGCAGACAGACCTGAATCCTTATTTTTACAAGGTCGACTTCAGAACTTTGTTCAGTTTGTCTCGGTGACGGATAATGGAAGGAAGGGCAGGCAACTGGTCGACTTCATTTAAATAAACAAATAAAAAATAAGTTAAACTCTCAGGAATAGATAAATAATAACAAAAAAATTGTAAAGTGGAGAAAGCGAGAGCGCACGAATGCACTCAAGCAAACACAAACAGCACAGCACGATGCGTATTTTTTTTTAATTGACAAAATAAATCAAAAATAAATCAAAAATAAAAATAAGTGGAAAAGGCGAGAGTGCGCGAGCGCACAGGAGCAAAGACAAGCAGCGCAGCTTGATGCGTAGTAAAAAAAATAATAAATAGACAACTGGTCGACCTCATTAGAAATAAAAACCAAAAGATTAGATAGACAAACAAACAAACACATAAATGTGGAGAGAAGGGCAGTGCGCGAAGGAGCAAAGGTAAACAGCAGACAGACCTGAATCCTTATCTTTATAAGGTCGACCTCAGAACTTTGTTCAGTTTGTCTCGGTGACGGATAATGGAAGGAAGGGCAGGCAACTGGTCGACTTCAATTAAATAAACAAATAAAAAATAAGACAAACTCTCAGGAATAGATAAATAATAACAAAAATATTGTAAAGTGGAGAACGCGAGAGCGCGCGAATGCACTCAAGCAAACACAAACAGCACAGCACGATGCGTATTTTTTTTAAATTGACAAAATAAATCAAAAATAAATCAAAAATAAAAATAAGTGGAAAAGGCGAGAGTGCGCGAGCACACAGGAGCAAAGACAAGCAGCGCAGCTTGATGCGTAGTAAAAAAAATAATAAATAGACAACTGGTCGACCTCATTAGAAATAAAAACCCAAAAGATTAGATAGACAAACAAACAAACACATAAATGTGGAGAGAAGGGCAGTTTGCGCAGGAGCAAAGGTAAACAGCAGGCAGACCTGAATCCTTATCTTTACAATGTCGACCTCAGAACTTTGTTCAGTTTGTCTCGGTGACGGATAATGGAAGGAAGGGCAGGCAACTGGTCGACTTCATTTAAATAAACAAATAAAAAATAAGATAAACTCTCAGGAATAGACAAATAATAACAAAAAAATTGTAAAGTGGAGAAAGCGAGAGCGCACGAATGCACTCAAGCAAACACAAACAGCACAGCACGATGCATATTTTTTTTAAATTGACAAAATAAATCAAAAATAAAAATGAGTGGAAAAGGCGAGAGTGCGGGAGCACACAGGAGCAAAGACAAGCAGCGCAGCTTGATGCGTAGTAAAAAAAAATAATAAATAGACAACTGGTCGACCTCATTAGAAATAAAAACCCAAAAGATTAGATAGACAAACAAACAAACACATAAATGTGGAGAGAAGGGCAGTGCGCGCAGGAGCAAAGGTAAACAGCAGGCAGACCTGAATCCTTATCTTTACAAGGTCGACCTCAGAACTTTGTTCAGTTTGTCTCGGTGCCGGATAATGGAAGGAAGGGCAGGCAACTGGTCGACTTCATTTAAATAAACAAATAAAAAAGAAGATAAACTCTCAGGAATAGATAAATAATAACCAAAAAATTGTAAAGTGGAGAAAGCGAGAGCGCGCGAATGCACTCAAGCAAACACAAACAGCACAGCACGATGCGTATTGTTTTTTGTATATTGACAAAATAAATCAAAAATAAATCAAAAATATAAATAAGTGGAAAAGGCGAGAGTGCGCGAGCACACAGGAGCAAAGACAAGCAGCGCAGCTTGATGCGTAGTAAAAAAAATGATAAATAGACAACTGGTCGACCTCATTAGAAATAAAAACCCAAAAGATTAGATAGACAAACAAACAAACACATAAATGTGGAGAGAAGGGCAGTGCGAGCAGCAGCAAAGGTAAACAGCAGACAGACCTGAATCCTTATCTTTACAAGGTCGACCTCAGAACTATGTTCAGTTTGTCTCGGTGACGGATAATGGAAGGAAGGGCAGGCAACTGGTCGACTTCATTTAAATAAACAAATAAAAAATAAGATTAAACTCTCAGGAATAGATAAATAATAACAAAATTTGTAAAGTGGAGAAAGCGAGAGCGCGCGAATGCACTCAAGCAAACAAAAACAGCACAGCACCATGCGTATTTTTTTTTAATTGACAAAATAAATCAAAAATAAATCAAAAATAAAAATAAGTGGAAAAGGCGAGAGTGCGCGAGCACACAGTAGCAAAGACAAGCAGCGCAGCTTGATGCATAGTAAAAAAAAGAATAAATAGACAACTGGTCGACCTCATTAGAAATAAAAACCCAAAAGATTAGATAGACAAACAAACAAACACATAAATGAGGAGAGAAGGGCAGTGGGCAGGAGCAAAGGTAAACAGAAGACAGACTTGAATCCTTCTGTTTACAAGGTCGACCTCAGAACTTTGTTCAGTTTGTCTCGGTGACGGATAATGGAAGGAAGGGCAGGCAACTGGTCGACTTCATTTAAATAAACAAATAAAAATAAGATAAACTCTCAGGAATAGATAAATAATAACAAAAAAATTGTAAAGTGGAGAAAGTGAGAGCGCGCGAATGCACTCAAGCAAACACAAACAGCACAGCACGATGCGTATTTTTTTTTAAATTGACAAAATAAATCAAAAATAAAAATAAGTGGAAAAGGCGAGAGTGCGTGAGCACACAGGAGCAAAGACAAGCAGCGCTGCTTGATGCGTAGTAAAAAAAATAATGAATAGGCAACTGGTCGACCTCATTAGAAATAAAAACCCAAAAGATTAGATAGACAAACAAACAAACACATAAATGTGGAGAGAAGGGCAGTGCGCGCAGGAGCAAAGGTAAACAGCAGACAGACCTGAATCCTTATCTTTACAAGGTCGACCTCAGAACTTTGTTCAGTTTGTCTCGGTGACGGATAATGGAAGGAAGGGCAGGCAACTGGTCGACTTCATTTAAATAAACAAATAAAAAATAAGATAAACTCTCAGGAATAGATAAATATTAACAAAAATATTGTAAAGTGGAGAAAGCGAGAGCGCACGAATGCACTCAAGCAAACACAAACAGCACAGCACGATGCGTATTTTTTTTAAATTGACAAAATAAATCAAAAATAAAAATAAGTGGAAAAGGCGAGAGTGCGCGAGCACACAGGAGCAAAGACAAGCAGCGCAGCTTGATGCGTAGTAAAAAAAATAATAAATAGACAACTAGTCGACCTCATTAGAAATAAAAACCCAAAAGATTAGATAGACAAACAAACAAACACATAAATGTGGAGAGAAGGGTAGTGCGCGCAGGAGCAAAGGTAAACAGCAGACAGACCTGAATCCTTATCTTTACAAGGTCGACCTCAGAACTTTGTTCAGTTTGTCTCGGTGACGGATAAAGGAAGGAAGGGCAGGCAACTGGTCGACTTCTTTTAAATAAACAAAAAAAATAAGATAAACTCTCAGGAATAGATAAATAATAACAAAAAATTGTAAAGTGGAGAAAGCGAGAGCGCGCGATTGCACTCAAGCAAACACAAACAGCACAGCACGATGCGTTTTTTTTTAAATTGACAAAATAAATCAAAAATAAATCAAAAATAAAAATAAGTGGAAAAGGCGAGAGTGCGCGAGCACACAGGAGCAAAGACAAGCAGCGCAGCTTGATGCGTAATAAAAAAAATAATAAATAGACAACTGGTCGACCTCATTAGAAATAAAAACCCAAAAGATTAGATAGACAAACAAACAAACACATAAATGTGGAGAGAAGGGCAGTGCGCGCAGGAGCAAAGGTAAACAGCAGACAGACCTGAATCCTTATCTTTACAAGGTCGACCTCAGAACTTTGTTCAGTTTGTCTCGGTGACGGATAATGGAAGGAAGGGCAGGCAACTGGTCGACTTCATTTAAATAAACAAATAAAAAATAAGATAAACTCTCAGGAATAGATAAATAATAACAAAGAATTGTAAAGTGGAGAAAGCGAGAGCGCGCGATTGCACTCAAGCAAACACAAACTGCACAGCACGATGCGATTTTTTTTAAATTGACATAATAAATCAAAAATAAATCAAAAATAAAACTAAGTGGAAAAGTCGAGAGTGCGCGAGCGCACAGGAGCAAAGAAAAGCAGCGCAGCTTGATGCGTAGTAAAAAAATAATAAATAGAAAACTGGTCGACCTCATTAGAAATAAAAACCCAAAAGATTAGATAGACAAACAAACAAACACATAAATGTGGAGAGAAGGGCAGTGCGCGCAGGAGCAAAGGTAAACAGCAGGCAGACCTGAATCCTTATCTTTACAAGGTCGACCTCAGAACTTTGTTCAGTTTGTCTCGGTGCCGGATAATGGAAGGAAGGGCAGGCAACTGGTCGACTTCATTTAAATAAACAAATAAAAAAGAAGATAAACTCTCAGGAATAGATAAATAATAACCAAAAATTGTAAAGTGGAGAAAGCGAGAGCGCGCGAATGCACTCAAGCAAACACAAACAGCACAGCACGATGCGTATTGTTTTTTGTATATTGACAAAATAAATCAAAAATAAATCAAAAATATAAATAAGTGGAAAAGGCGAGAGTGCGCGAGCACACAGGAGCAAAGACAAGCAGCACAGCTTGATGCGTAGTAAAAAAAATAATAAATAGACAACTGGTCGACCTCATTAGAAATAAAAACCCAAAAGACTAGATAGACAAACAAACACATAAATGTGGAGAGAAGGGCAGTGCGCGCAGGAGCAAAGGTAAACAGCAGACAGACCTGAATCCTTATCTTTACAAGGTCGACCTCAGAACTTTGTTCAGTTTGTCTCGGTGACGGATAATGGAAGGAAGGGCAGGCAACTGGTCGACTTCATTTAAATAAACAAATAAAAAATAAGATAAACTCTCAGGAATAGATAAATAATAACAAAAAAATTGTAAAGTGGAGAAAGCGAGAGCGCGCGAATGCACTCAAGCAAACACAAACAGCACAGCACGATGCGTATTTTTTTTCAAATTGACAAAATAAATCAAAAATAAATCAAAATAAAAATAAGTGGAAAAGGCGAGAGTGCGCGAGCACACAGGAGCAAAGACAAGCAGCGCAGCTTGATGCGTAGTAAAAAAAATAATAAATAGACAACTGGTCGACCTCATTAGAAATAAAAACCCAAAAGATTAGATAGACAAACAAACAAACACATAAATGTGGAGAGAAGGGCAGTGCGCGCAGGAGCAAAGGTAAACAGCAGACAGGCCTGAATCCTTATCTTTACAAGGTCGACCACAGAACTTTGTTCAGTTTGTCTCGGTGACGGATAATGGAAGGAAGGGCAGGCAACTGGTCGACTTCATTTAAATAAACAAATAAAAAATAAGATAAACTCTCAGGAATAGATAAATAATAATATAAAAATTGAAAAGTGGAGAAAGCGAGAGCTCGCGAATGCACTCAAGCAAACACAAACAGCACAGCACGATGCGTATTTTTTTATAAATTGACAAAATAAAACAAAAATAAATCAAAAATAAAAATAAGTGGAAAAGGCGAGAGTGCGGGAGCACACAGGAGCAAAGACAAGCAGCGCAGCTTGATGCGTAGTAAACAAAATAATAAATAGACAACTGGTCGACCTCATTAGAAATAAAAACCCAAAAGATTAGATAGACAAACAAACAAACACATAAATGTGGAGAGAAGGGCAGTGCGGGCAGGAGCAAAGGTAAACAGCAGACCG
Organism: Perognathus longimembris pacificus; assembly: GCF_023159225.1. NCBI lineage: Eukaryota > Metazoa > Chordata > Mammalia > Rodentia > Heteromyidae > Perognathus > Perognathus longimembris. Next base: position 44,652 of record NW_025957654.1, read on the forward strand.
ACCTGAATCCTTATCTTTACAAGGTCGACCTCAGAACTTTGTTCAGTTTGTCTCGGTGACGGATAATGGAAGGAAGGGCAGGCAACTGGTCGACTTCATTTAAATAAACAAATAAAAAATAAGATAAACTCAGGAATGGATAAATAATAACAAAAAAATTGTAAATTGGAGAAAGCGAGAGCGCACGAATGCACTCAAGCAAACACAAACAGCACAGCACGATGCGTATTTTTTTTAAAATTGACAAAATAAATCAAAAATAAATCAAAAATAAAAATAAGTGGAAAAGGCGAGAGTGCGCGAGCACACAGGAGCAAAGACAAGCAGCGCAGCTTGATGCGTAGTAAAAAAAATAATAAATAGACAACTGGTCGACCTCATTAGAAATAAAAACCCAAAAGATTAGATAGACAATCAAAGAAACACATAAATGAGGAGAGAAGGGCAGTGCGCGCAGGAGCAAAGGTAAACAGCAGACAGACCTGAATCCTTATCTTTACAAAGTAGACCTCATAACTTTGTTCAGTTTGTCTCGGTGACGGATAATGGAAGGAAGGGCAGGCAACTGGTCGACTTCATTTAAATAAACAAATAAAAAATAAGATAAACTCTCAGGAATAGATAAATAATAACAAAAAAATTGTAAAGTGGAGAAAGAGAGAGCGCGCGAATGCACTCAAGCAAACACAAACAGCACAGCACGATGCGTATTTTTTTTTAAATTGACAAAATAAATCAAGAATAAAAATAAGTGGAAAAGGCGAGAGTGCGCGAGCACACAGGAGCAAAGACAAGCAGCGCAGCTTGATGCGTAGTAAAAAAAATAATAAATAGACAACTGGTCGACCTCATTAGAAATAAAAACCCAAAAGATTAGATAGACAAACAAACAAACACATAAATGTGGAGAGAAGGGCAGTGCGCGCAGGAGCAAAGGTAAACAGCAGACAGACCTGAATCCTTATCTTTACAAGGTCGACCTCAGAACTTTGTTCAGTTTGTCTCGGTGACGGATAATGGAAGGAAGGGCAGGCAACTGGTCGACTTCATTTAAATAAACAAATAAAAAATAAGATAAACTCTCAGGAATAGATAAATAATAACATAAACATTGAAAAGTGGAGAAAGCGAGAGCTCGCGAATGCACTCAAGCAAACACAAACAGCACAGCACGATGCGTATTTTTTTATAAATTGACAAAATAAAACAAAAATAAATCAAAAATAAAAATAAGTGGAAAAGGAGAGAGTGCGCGAGCACACAGGAGCAAAGACAAGCAGCGCAGCTTCATGCGTAGTAAACAAAATAATAAATAGACAACTGGTCGACCTCATTAGAAATAAAAACCCAAAAGATTAGATAGACAAACAAACAAACACATAAATGTGGAGAGAAGGGCAGTGCGGGCAGGAGCAAAGGTAAACAGCAGACAGACCTGAATCCTTACCTTTACAAGGTCGACCTCAGAACTTTGTTCAGTTTGTCTCGGTGACGGATAATGGAAGGAAGGGCAGGCAACTGGTCGACTTCATTTAAATAAACAAATAAAAAATAAGATAAACTCAGGAATGGATAAATAATAACAAAAAAATTGTAAATTGGAGAAAGCGAGAGCACACGAATGCACTCAAGCAAACACAAACAGCACAGCACGATGCGTATTTTTTTTTTAAATTGACAAAATAAATCAAAAATAAAAATAAGTGGAAAAGGCGAGAGTGCGCGAGCACACAGGAGCAAAGACAAGCAGCGCAGCTTGATGCGTAGTAAAAAAAATAATAAATAGACAACTGGTCGACCTCATTAGAAATAAAAACCCAAAAGATTAGATAGACAAACAAACAAACACATAAATGTGGAGAGAAGGGCAGTGCGCGCAGGAGCAAAGGTAAACAGCAGACAGACCTGAATCCTTATCTTTACAAGGTCGACCTCAGAACATTGTTCAGTTTGTCTCGGTGACGGATAATGGAAGGAAGGGCAGGCAACTGGTCGACTTCATTTAAATAAACAAATAAAAAATAAGATAAACTCTCAGGAATAGATAAATAATAACAAAAAAATTGTAAAGTGGAGAAAGCGAGAGCGCGCGAATGCACTCAAGCAAACACAAACAGCACAGCACGATGAGTATTTGTTTTAAATTGACAAAATAAATCAAAAATAAAAATAAGTGGAAAAGGCGAGAGTGCGCGAGCACACAGGAGCAAAGACAAGCAGCGCAGCTTGATGCGTAGTAAAAAAAATAATAAATAGACAACTGGTCGACCTCATTAGAAATAAAAAACCCAAAAGATTAGATAGACAAACAAACAAACACATAAATGTGGAGAGAAGGGCAGTGCGCGCAGGAGCAAAGGTAAACAGCAGACAGACCTGAATCCTTATCTTTACAAGGTCGACCTCAGAACTTTGTTCAGTTTGTCTCGGTGACGGATAATGGAAGGAAGGGCAGGCAACTGGTCGACTTCATTTAAATAAACAAATAAAAAATAAGATAAACTCTCAGGAATAGATAAATAATAACATAAAAATTGAAAAGTGGAGAAAGCGAGAGCTCGCGAATGCACTCAAGCAAACACAAACAG
>NW_025957655.1:0-45408 GCF_023159225.1 Perognathus longimembris pacificus
TATTTATTATTTTTTTTACTACGCATCAAGCTGCGCTGCTTGTCTTTGCTCCTGTGTGCTCGCGCACTCTCGCCTTTTCCACTTATTTTTATTTTTGATTTATTTTTGATTTATTTTGTCAATTTAAAAAAAATACGCATCGTGCTGTGCTGTTTGTGTTTGCTTGAGTGCATTCGCGCGCTCTCGCTTTCTCCACTTTACAATTTTTTTGTTATTATTTATCTATTCCTGAGAGTTTATCTTATTTTTTATTTGTTTATTTAAATGAAGTCGACCAGTTGCCTGCCCTTCCTTCCATTATCCGTCACCGAGACAAACTGAACAAAGTTCTGAGGTCGACCTTGTAAAGATAAGGATTCAGGTCTGTCTGCTGTTTACCTTTGCTCCTGCGCGCACTGCCCTTCTCTCCACATTTATGTGTTTGTTTGTTTGTCTATCTAATCTTTTGGGTTTTTATTTCTAATGAGGTCGACCAGTTGTCTATTTATTATTTTTTTTACTACGCATCAAGCTGCGCTGCTTGTCTTTGCTCCTGTGTGCTCGCGCACTCTCGCCTTTTCCACTTATTTTTATTTTTGATTTATTTTTGATTTATTTTGTCAATTTAAAAAAAATACGCATCGTGCTGTGCTGTTTGTGTTTGCTTGAGTGCATTCGCGCGCTCTCGCTTTCTCCACTTTACAATTTTTTTTTATTATTTATCTATTCCTGAGAGTTTATCTTATTTTTTATTTGTTTATTTAAATGAAGTCGACCAGTTGCATGCCCTTCCTTCCATTATCCGTCACCGAGACCAACTGAACAATGTTCTGAGGTCGACCTTGTAAAGATAAGGATTCAGGTCTATCTGCTGTTTACCTTTGCTCCTGTGCGCACTGCCCTTCTCTCCACATTTATGTGTTTGTTTGTTTGTCTATCTAATCTTTTGGGTTTTTATTTCTAATGAGGTCGACCAGTTGTCTATTTATTATGTTTTTCACTACGCATCAATGTGCGCTGCTGTTGTCTATTTATTATTTTTTTTACTACGCATCAAGCTGCGCTGCTTGTCTTTGCTCCTGTGTGCTCGCGCACTCTCGCCTTTTCCACTTATTTTTATTTTTGATTTATTTTTGATTTACTTTGTCAATTTAAAAAAAAATACGCATCGTGCTGTGCTGTTTGTGTTTGCTTGAGTGCATTCGCGCGCTCTCGCTTTCTCCACTTTACAATTTTTTTGTTATTATTTATGTATTCCTGAGAGTTTATCTTATTTTTTATTTGTTTATTTATATGAAGTCGACCAGTTGCCTGCCCTTCCTTCCATTATCCGTCACCGAGACAAACTGAACAAAGTTCTGAGGTCGTCCTAGTAAAGATAAGGATTCAGGTCTGTCTGCTGTTTACATTTGCTCCTGCGCGCACTGCCCTTCTCTCCACATTTATGTGTTTGTTTGTTTGTCTATCTAATCTTTTGGGTTATTATTTCTAATGAGGTCGACCAGTTGTCTATTTATTATTATTTTTTACTACGCATCAAGCTGCGCTGCTTGTCTTTGCTCCTGTGTGCTCGCGCACTCTCGCCTTTTCCACTTATTTTTATTTTTGATTTATTTTTGATTTATTTTGTCAATTAAAAAAAAATACGCATCGTGCTGTGCTGTTTGTGTTTGCTTGAGTGCATTTGCGCGATCTCGCTTTCTCCACTTTACAATTTTTTTGTTATTATTTATCTATTACTGAGAGTTTATCTTACTTTTATTTGTTTATTTAAATGAAGTCGACCAGTTGCCTGCCCTTCCTTCCATTATCCGTCACCGAGACAAACTGAACAAAGTTCTGAGGTCGACCTTGTAAAGATAAGGATTCAGGTCTGTCTGCTGTTTACCTTTGCTCCTGCGCGCACTGCCCTTCTCTCCACATTTATGTGTTTGTTTGTTTGTCTATCTAATCTTTTGGGTTTCTATTTCTAATGAGGTCGACCAGTTGTCTATTTATTATTTTTTTTTACTACGCATCAAGCTGCGCTGCTTGTCTTTGCTCCTGTGTGCTCGCGCACTCTCGCCTTTTCCACTTATTTTTATTTTTGATTTATTTTTGATTTATTTTGTCAATTTAAAAAAAATACGCATCGTGCTGTGCTGTTTGTGTTTGCTTGAGTGCATTCGCGCGCTCTCGCTTTCTCCACTTTACAATTTTTTTTTATTATTTATCTATTCCTGAGAGTTTATCTTATTTTTTATTTGTTTATTTAAATGAAGTCGACCAGTTGCATGCCCTTCCTTCCATTATCCGTCACCGAGACCAACTGAACAATGTTCTGAGGTCGACCTTGTAAAGATAAGGATTCAGGTCTATCTGCTGTTTACCTTTGCTCCTGTGCGCACTGCCCTTCTCTCCACATTTATGTGTTTGTTTGTTTGTCTATCTAATCTTTTGGGTTTTTATTTCTAATGAGGTCGACCAGTTGTCTATTTATTATGTTTTTCACTACGCATCAATGTGCGCTGCTGTTGTCTATTTATTATTTTTTTTACTACGCATCAAGCTGCGCTGCTTGTCTTTGCTCCTGTGTGCTCGCGCACTCTCGCCTTTTCCACTTATTTTTATTTTTGATTTATTTTTGATTTACTTTGTCAATTTAAAAAAAAATACGCATCGTGCTGTGCTGTTTGTGTTTGCTTGAGTGCATTCGCGCGCTCTCGCTTTCTCCACTTTACAATTTTTTTGTTATTATTTATGTATTCCTGAGAGTTTATCTTATTTTTTATTTGTTTATTTATATGAAGTCGACCAGTTGCCTGCCCTTCCTTCCATTATCCGTCACCGAGACAAACTGAACAAAGTTCTGAGGTCGTCCTAGTAAAGATAAGGATTCAGGTCTGTCTGCTGTTTACATTTGCTCCTGCGCGCACTGCCCTTCTCTCCACATTTATGTGTTTGTTTGTTTGTCTATCTAATCTTTTGGGTTATTATTTCTAATGAGGTCGACCAGTTGTCTATTTATTATTATTTTTTACTACGCATCAAGCTGCGCTGCTTGTCTTTGCTCCTGTGTGCTCGCGCACTCTCGCCTTTTCCACTTATTTTTATTTTTGATTTATTTTTGATTTATTTTGTCAATTAAAAAAAAATACGCATCGTGCTGTGCTGTTTGTGTTTGCTTGAGTGCATTTGCGCGATCTCGCTTTCTCCACTTTACAATTTTTTTGTTATTATTTATCTATTACTGAGAGTTTATCTTACTTTTATTTGTTTATTTAAATGAAGTCGACCAGTTGCCTGCCCTTCCTTCCATTATCCGTCACCGAGACAAACTGAACAAAGTTCTGAGGTCGACCTTGTAAAGATAAGGATTCAGGTCTGTCTGCTGTTTACCTTTGCTCCTGCGCGCACTGCCCTTCTCTCCACATTTATGTGTTTGTTTGTTTGTCTATCTAATCTTTTGGGTTTCTATTTCTAATGAGGTCGACCAGTTGTCTATTTATTATTTTTTTTTACTACGCATCAAGCTGCGCTGCTTGTCTTTGCTCCTGTGTGCTCGCGCACTCTCGCCTTTTCCACTTATTTTTATTTTTGATTTATTTTTGATTTATTTTGTCAATTTAAAAAAAATACGCATCGTGCTGTGCTGTTTGTGTTTGCTTGAGTGCATTCGCGCGCTCTCGCTTTCTCCACTTTACAATTTTTTTGTTATTATTTATCTATTCCTGAGAGTTTATCTTATTTTTTATTTGTTTATTTAAATGAAGTCGACCAGTTGCCTGCCCTTCCTTCCATTATCCGTCACCGAGACAAACTGAACAAAGTTCTGAGTCGACCTTGTAAAGATAAGGATTCAGGTCTGTCTGCTGTTTACCTTTGCTCCTGCGCGCACTGCCCTTCTCTCCACATTTATGTGTTTGTTTGTTTGTCTATCTAATCTTTTGGGTTTTTATTTCTAATGAGGTCGACCAGTTGTCTATTTATTATGTTTTTCACTACGCATCAAGTGCGCTGCTGTTGTCTATTTATTATTTTTTTTACTACGCATCAAGCTGCGCTGCTTGTCTTTGCTCCTGTGTGCTCGCGCACTCTCGCCTTTTCCACTTATTTTTATTTTTGATTTATTTTTGATTTACTTTGTCAATTTAAAAAAAATACGCATCGTGCTGTGCTGTTTGTGTTTGCTTGAGTGCATTCGCGCGCTCTCGCTTTCTCCACTTTACAATTTTTTTGTTATTATTTATCTATTCCTGAGAGTTTATCTTATTTTTTATTTGTTTATTTAATGAAGTCGACCAGTTGCCTGCCCTTCCTTCCATTATCCGTCACCGAGACAAACTGAACAAAGTTCTGAGGTCGACCTTGTAAAGATAAGGATTCAGGTCTGTCTGCTGTTTACCTTTGCTCCTGCGCGCACTGCCCTTCTCTCCACATTTATGTGTTTGTTTGTTTGTCTATCTAATCTTTTGGGTTTTTATTTCTAATGAGGTCGACCAGTTGTCTATTTATTATTTTTTTTACTACGCATCAAGCTGCGCTGCTTGTCTTTGCTCCTGTGTGCTCGCGCACTCTCGCCTTTTCCACTTATTTTTATTTTTGATTTATTTTTGATTTATTTTGTCAATTTAAAAAAAAATACGCATCGTGCTGTGCTGTTTGTGTTTGCTTGAGTGCATTCGCGCGCTCTCGCTTTCTCCACTTTACAATTTTTTTGTTATTATTTATCTATTCCTGAGAGTTTATCTTATTTTTTATTTGTTTATTTAAATGAAGTCGACCAGTTGCCTGCCCTTCCTTCCATTATCCGTCACCGAGACAAACTGAACAAAGTTCTGAGGTCGACCTTGTAAAGATAAGGATTCAGGTCTGTCTGCTGTTTACCTTTGCTCCTGCGCGCACTGCCCTTCTCTCCACATTTATGTGTTTGTTTGTTTGTCTATCTAATCTTTTGGGTTTTTATTTCTAATGAGGTCGACCAGTTGTCTATTTATTATTTTTTTTTACTACGCATCAAGCTGCGCTGCTTGTCTTTGCTCCTGTGTGCTCGCGCACTCTCGCCTTTTCCACTTATTTTTATTTTTGATTTATTTTTGATTTATTTTGTCAATTTAAAAAAAATACGCATCGTGCTGTGCTGTTTGTGTTTGCTTGAGTGCATTCGCGCGCTCTCGCTTTCTCCACTTTACAATTTTTTGTTATTATTTATCTATTCCTGAGAGTTTATCTTATTTTTTATTTGTTTATTTAAATGAAGTCGACCAGTTGCCTGCCCTTCCTTCCATTATCCGTCACCGAGACAAACTGAACAAAGTTCTGAGGTCGACCTTGTAAAGATAAGGATTCAGGTCTGTCTGCTGTTTACCTTTGCTCCTGCGCGCACTGCCCTTCTCTCCACATTTATGTGTTTGTTTGTCTATCTAATCTTTTGGGTTTTTATTTCTAATGAGGTCGACCAGTTGTCTATTTATTATTTTTTTTACTACGCATCAAGCTGCGCTGCTTGTCTTTGCTCCTGTGTGCTCGCGCACTCTCGCCTTTTCCACTTATTTTTATTTTTGATTTATTTTGTCAATTTTAAAAAAAATACGCATCGTGCTGTGCTGTTTGTGTTTGCTTGAGTGCATTCGCGCGCTCTCGCTTTCTCCACTTTACAATTTTTTTGTTATTATTTATCTATTCCTGAGAGTTTATCTTATTTTTTATTTGTTTATTTAAATGAAGTCGACCAGTTGCCTGCCCTTCCTTCCATTATCCGTCACCGAGACAAACTGAACAAAGTTCTGAGGTCGACCTTGTAAAGATAAGGATTCAGGTCTGTCTGCTGTTTACCTTTGCTCCTGCGCGCACTGCCCTTCTCTCCACATTTATGTGTTTGTTTGTTTGTCTATCTAATCTTTTGGGTTTTTATTTCTAATGAGGTCGACCAGTTGTCTATTTATTATTTTTTTTCTACTACGCATCAAGCTGCGCTGCTTGTCTTTGCTCCTGTGTGCTCGCGCACTCTCGCCTTTTCCACTTATTTTTATTTTTGATTTATTTTTGATTTATTTTGTCAATTTAAAAAAAAATACGCATCGTGCTGTGCTGTTTGTGTTTGCTTGAGTGCATTCGCGCGCTCTCGCTTTCTCCACTTTACAATTTTTTTGTTATTATTTATCTATTCCTGAGAGTTTATCTTATTTTTTATTTGTTTATTTAAATGAAGTCGACCAGTTGCCTGCCCTTCCTTCCATTATCCGTCACCGAGACAAACTGAACAAAGTTCTGAGGTCGACCTTGTAAAGATAAGGATTCAGGTCTGTCTGCTGTTTACCTTTGCTCCTGCGCGCACTGCCCTTCTCTCCACATTTATGTGTTTGTTTGTTTGTCTATCTAATCTTTTGGGTTTTTATTTCTAATGAGGTCGACCAGTTGTCTATTTATTATTTTTTTTACTACGCATCAAGCTGCGCTGCTTGTCTTTGCTCCTGTGTGCTCGCGCACTCTCGCCTTTTCCACTTATTTTTATTTTGATTTATTTTTGATTTATTTTGTCAATTTAAAAAAAATACGCATCGTGCTGTGCTGTTTGTGTTTGCTTGAGTGCATTCGCGCGCTCTCGCTTTCTCCACTTTACAATTTTTTGTTATTATTTATCTATTCCTGAGAGTTTATCTTATTTTTTATTTGTTTATTTAAATGAAGTCGACCAGTTGCCTGCCCTTCCTTCCATTATCCGTCACCGAGACAAACTGAACAAAGTTCTGAGGTCGACCTTGTAAAGATAAGGATTCAGGTCTGTCTGCTGTTTACCTTTGCTCCTGCGCGCACTGCCCTTCTCTCCACATTTATGTGTTTGTTTGTTTGTCTATCTAATCTTTTGGGTTTTTATTTCTAATGAGGTCGACCAGTTGTCTATTTATTATTTTTTTTACTACGCATCAAGCTGCGCTGCTTGTCTTTGCTCCTGTGTGCTCGCGCACTCTCGCCTTTTCCACTTATTTTTATTTTTGATTTATTTTTTATTTATTTTGTCAATTTAAAAAAAATACGCATCGTGCTGTGCTGTTTGTGTTTGCTTGAGTGCATTCGCGCGCTCTCGCTTTCTCCACTTTACAATTTTTTTGTTATTATTTATCTATTCCTGAGAGTTTATCTTATTTTTTATTTGTTTATTTAAATGAAGTCGACCAGTTGCCTGCCCTTCCTTCCATTATCCGTCACCGAGACAAACTGAACAAAGTTCTGAGGTCGACCTTGTAAAGATAAGGATTCAGGTCTGTCTGCTGTTTACCTTTGCTCCTGCGCGCACTGCCCTTCTCTCCACATTTATGTGTTTGTTTGTTTGTCTATCTAATCTTTTGGGTTTTTATTTCTAATGAGGTCGACCAGTTGTCTATTTATTATTTTTTTTACTACGCATCAAGCTGCGCTGCTTGTCTTTGCTCCTGTGTGCTCGCGCACTCTCGCCTTTTCCACTTATTTTTATTTTTGATTTATTTTTGATTTATTTTGTCAATTTAAAAAAAAATACGCATCGTGCTGTGCTGTTTGTGTTTGCTTGAGTGCATTCGCGCGCTCTCGCTTTCTCCACTTTACAATTTTTTTGTTATTATTTATCTATTCCTGAGAGTTTATCTTATTTTTTATTTGTTTATTTAAATGAAGTCGACCAGTTGCCTGCCCTTCCTTCCATTATCCGTCACCGAGACAAACTGAACAAAGTTCTGAGGTCGACCTTGTAAAGATAAGGATTCAGGTCTGTCTGCTGTTTACCTTTGCTCCTGCGCGCACTGCCCTTCTCTCCACATTTATGTGTTTGTTTGTTTGTCTATCTAATCTTTTGGGTTTTTATTTCTAATGAGGTCGACCAGTTGTCTATTTATTATTTTTTTTACTACGCATCAAGCTGCGCTGCTTGTCTTTGCTCCTGTGTGCTCGCGCACTCTCGCCTTTTCCACTTATTTTTATTTTTGATTTATTTTTGATTTATTTTGTCAATTTAAAAAAAATACGCATCGTGCTGTGCTGTTTGTGTTTGCTTGAGTGCATTCGCGCGCTCTCGCTTTCTCCACTTTACAATTTTTTTGTTATTATTTATCTATTCCTGAGAGTTTATCTTATTTTTTATTTGTTTATTTAAATGAAGTCGACCAGTTGCCTGCCCTTCCTTCCATTATCCGTCACCGAGACAAACTGAACAAAGTTCTGAGGTCGACCTTGTAAAGATAAGGATTCAGGTCTGTCTGCTGTTTACCTTTGCTCCTGCGCGCACTGCCCTTCTCTCCACATTTATGTGTTTGTTTGTTTGTCTATCTAATCTTTTGGGTTTTTATTTCTAATGAGGTCGACCAGTTGTCTATTTATTATTTTTTTACTACGCATCAAGTGCGCTGCTGTTGTCTATTTATTATTTTTTTTACTACGCATCAAGCTGCGCTGCTTGTCTTTGCTCCTGTGTGCTCGCGCACTCTCGCCTTTTCCACTTATTTTTATTTTTGATTTATTTTTGATTTATTTGTCAATTTAAAAAAAAATACGCATCGTGCTGTGCTGTTTGTGTTTGCTTGAGTGCATTCGCGCGCTCTCGCTTTCTCCACTTTACAATTTTTTTGTTATTATTTATCTATTCCTGAGAGTTTATCTTATTTTTTATTTGTTTATTTAAATGAAGTCGACCAGTTGCCTGCCCTTCCTTCCATTATCCGTCACCGAGACAAACTGAACAAAGTTCTGAGGTCGACCTTGTAAAGATAAGGATTCAGGTCTGTCTGCTGTTTACCTTTGCTCCTGCGCGCACTGCCCTTCTCTCCACATTTATGTGTTTGTTTGTTTGTCTATCTAATCTTTTGGGTTTTTATTTCTAATGAGGTCGACCAGTTGTCTATTTATTATTTTTTTTACTACGCATCAAGCTGCGCTGCTTGTCTTTGCTCCTGTGTGCTCGCGCACTCTCGCCTTTTCCACTTATTTTTATTTTTGATTTATTTTTGATTTATTTTGTCAATTTAAAAAAAAATACGCATCGTGCTGTGCTGTTTGTGTTTGCTTGAGTGCATTCGCGCGCTCTCGCTTTCTCCACTTTACAATTTTTTTGTTATTATTTATCTATTCCTGAGAGTTTATCTTATTTTTTATTTGTTTATTTAAATGAAGTCGACCAGTTGCCTGCCCTTCCTTCCATTATCCGTCACCGAGACAAACTGAACAAAGTTCTGAGGTCGACCTTGTAAAGATAAGGATTCAGGTCTGTCTGCTGTTTACCTTTGCTCCTGCGCGCACTGCCCTTCTCTCCACATTTATGTGTTTGTTTGTTTGTCTATCTAATCTTTTGGGTTTTTATTTCTAATGAGGTCGACCAGTTGTCTATTTATTATTTTTTTTACTACGCATCAAGCTGCGCTGCTTGTCTTTGCTCCTGTGTGCTCGCGCACTCTCGCCTTTTCCACTTATTTTTATTTTTGATTTATTTTTGATTTATTTTGTCAATTTAAAAAAAATACGCATCGTGCTGTGCTGTTTGTGTTTGCTTGAGTGCATTCGCGCGCTCTCGCTTTCTCCACTTTACAATTTTTTTGTTATTATTTATCTATTCCTGAGAGTTTATCTTATTTTTTATTTGTTTATTTAAATGAAGTCGACCAGTTGCCTGCCCTTCCTTCCATTATCCGTCACCGAGACAAACTGAACAAAGTTCTGAGGTCGACCTTGTAAAGATAAGGATTCAGGTCTGTCTGCTGTTTACCTTTGCTCCTGCGCGCACTGCCCTTCTCTCCACATTTATGTGTTTGTTTGTTTGTCTATCTAATCTTTTGGGTTTTTATTTCTAATGAGGTCGACCAGTTGTCTATTTATTATTTTTTTTACTACGCATCAAGCTGCGCTGCTTGTCTTTGCTCCTGTGTGCTCGCGCACTCTCGCCTTTTCCACTTATTTTTATTTTTGATTTATTTTTGATTTATTTTGTCAATTTAAAAAAAAATACGCATCGTGCTGTGCTGTTTGTGTTTGCTTGAGTGCATTCGCGCGCTCTCGCTTTCTCCACTTTACAATTTTTTTGTTATTATTTATCTATTCCTGAGAGTTTATCTTATTTTTTATTTGTTTATTTAAATGAAGTCGACCAGTTGCCTGCCCTTCCTTCCATTATCCGTCACCGAGACAAACTGAACAAAGTTCTGAGGTCGACCTTGTAAAGATAAGGATTCAGGTCTGTCTGCTGTTTACCTTTGCTCCTGCGCGCACTGCCCTTCTCTCCACATTTATGTGTTTGTTTGTTTGTCTATCTAATCTTTTGGGTTTTTATTTCTAATGAGGTCGACCAGTTGTCTATTTATTATTTTTTTTACTACGCATCAAGCTGCGCTGCTTGTCTTTGCTCCTGTGTGCTCGCGCACTCTCGCCTTTTCCACTTATTTTTATTTTTGATTTATTTTTGATTTATTTTGTCAATTTAAAAAAAAATACGCATCGTGCTGTGCTGTTTGTGTTTGCTTGAGTGCATTCGCGCGCTCTCGCTTTCTCCACTTTACAATTTTTTTGTTATTATTTATCTATTCCTGAGAGTTTATCTTATTTTTTATTTGTTTATTTAAATGAAGTCGACCAGTTGCCTGCCCTTCCTTCCATTATCCGTCACCGAGACAAACTGAACAAAGTTCTGAGGTCGACCTTGTAAAGATAAGGATTCAGGTCTGTCTGCTGTTTACCTTTGCTCCTGCGCGCACTGCCCTTCTCTCCACATTTATGTGTTTGTTTGTTTGTCTATCTAATCTTTTGGGTTTTTATTTCTAATGAGGTCGACCAGTTGTCTATTTATTATTTTTTTTACTACGCATCAAGCTGCGCTGCTTGTCTTTGCTCCTGTGTGCTCGCGCACTCTCGCCTTTTCCACTTATTTTTATTTTTGATTTATTTTTGATTTATTTTGTCAATTTAAAAAAAAATACGCATCGTGCTGTGCTGTTTGTGTTTGCTTGAGTGCATTCGCGCGCTCTCGCTTTCTCCACTTTACAATTTTTTTGTTATTATTTATCTATTCCTGAGAGTTTATCTTATTTTTTATTTGTTTATTTAAATGAAGTCGACCAGTTGCCTGCCCTTCCTTCCATTATCCGTCACCGAGACAAACTGAACAAAGTTCTGAGGTCGACCTTGTAAAGATAAGGATTCAGGTCTGTCTGCTGTTTACCTTTGCTCCTGCGCGCACTGCCCTTCTCTCCACATTTATGTGTTTGTTTGTTTGTCTATCTAATCTTTTGGGTTTTTATTTCTAATGAGGTCGACCAGTTGTCTATTTATTATTTTTTTTACTACGCATCAAGCTGCGCTGCTTGTCTTTGCTCCTGTGTGCTCGCGCACTCTCGCCTTTTCCACTTATTTTTATTTTTGATTTATTTTTGATTTATTTTGTCAATTTAAAAAAAAATACGCATCGTGCTGTGCTGTTTGTGTTTGCTTGAGTGCATTCGCGCGCTCTCGCTTTCTCCACTTTACAATTTTTTTGTTATTATTTATCTATTCCTGAGAGTTTATCTTATTTTTTATTTGTTTATTTAAATGAAGTCGACCAGTTGCCTGCCCTTCCTTCCATTATCCGTCACCGAGACAAACTGAACAAAGTTCTGAGGTCGACCTTGTAAAGATAAGGATTCAGGTCTGTCTGCTGTTTACCTTTGCTCCTGCGCGCACTGCCCTTCTCTCCACATTTATGTGTTTGTTTGTTTGTCTATCTAATCTTTTGGGTTTTTATTTCTAATGAGGTCGACCAGTTGTCTATTTATTATTTTTTTTACTACGCATCAAGCTGCGCTGCTTGTCTTTGCTCCTGTGTGCTCGCGCACTCTCGCCTTTTCCACTTATTTTTATTTTTGATTTATTTTTGATTTATTTTGTCAATTTAAAAAAAAATACGCATCGTGCTGTGCTGTTTGTGTTTGCTTGAGTGCATTCGCGCGCTCTCGCTTTCTCCACTTTACAATTTTTTTGTTATTATTTATCTATTCCTGAGAGTTTATCTTATTTTTTATTTGTTTATTTAAATGAAGTCGACCAGTTGCCTGCCCTTCCTTCCATTATCCGTCACCGAGACAAACTGAACAAAGTTCTGAGGTCGACCTTGTAAAGATAAGGATTCAGGTCTGTCTGCTGTTTACCTTTGCTCCTGCGCGCACTGCCCTTCTCTCCACATTTATGTGTTTGTTTGTTTGTCTATCTAATCTTTTGGGTTTTTATTTCTAATGAGGTCGACCAGTTGTCTATTTATTATTTTTTTACTACGCATCAAGCTGCGCTGCTTGTCTTTGCTCCTGTGTGCTCGCGCACTCTCGCCTTTTCCACTTATTTTTATTTTTGATTTATTTTTGATTTATTTTGTCAATTTAAAAAAAAATACGCATCGTGCTGTGCTGTTTGTGTTTGCTTGAGTGCATTCGCGCGCTCTCGCTTTCTCCACTTTACAATTTTTTTGTTATTATTTATCTATTCCTGAGAGTTTATCTTATTTTTTATTTGTTTATTTAAATGAAGTCGACCAGTTGCCTGCCCTTCCTTCCATTATCCGTCACCGAGACAAACTGAACAAAGTTCTGAGGTCGACCTTGTAAAGATAAGGATTCAGGTCTGTCTGCTGTTTACCTTTGCTCCTGCGCACACTGCCCTTCTCTCCACATTTATGTGTTTGTTTGTTTGTCTATCTAATCTTTTGGGTTTTTATTTCTAATGAGGTCGACCAGTTGTCTATTTATTATTTTTTTTACTACGCATCAAGCTGCGCTGCTTGTCTTTGCTCCTGTGTGCTCGCGCACTCTCGCCTTTTCCACTTATTTTTATTTTTGATTTATTTTTGATTTATTTTGTCAATTTAAAAAAAAATACGCATCGTGCTGTGCTGTTTGTGTTTGCTTGAGTGCATTCGCGCGCTCTCGCTTTCTCCACTTTACAATTTTTTTGTTATTATTTATCTATTCCTGAGAGTTTATCTTATTTTTTATTTGTTTATTTAAATGAAGTCGACCAGTTGCCTGCCCTTCCTTCCATTATCCGTCACCGGACAAACTGAACAAAGTTCTGAGGTCGACCTTGTAAAGATAAGGATTCAGGTCTGTCTGCTGTTTACCTTTGCTCCTGCGCGCACTGCCCTTCTCTCCACATTTATGTGTTTGTTTGTTTGTCTATCTAATCTTTTGGGTTTTTATTTCTAATGAGGTCGACCAGTTGTCTATTTATTATTTTTTTTACTACGCATCAAGCTGCGCTGCTTGTCTTTGCTCCTGTGTGCTCGCGCACTCTCGCTTTTCCACTTATTTTTATTTTTGATTTATTTTTGATTTATTTTGTCAATTTAAAAAAAAATACGCATCGTGCTGCGCTGTTTGTGTTTGCTTGAGTGCATTCGCGCGCTCTCGCATTTCTCCTCTTTACAATTTTTTTGTTATTATTTATCTATTCCTGAGAGTTTATCTTATTTTTTATTTGTTTATTTAAATGAAGTCGACCAGTTGCCTGCCCTTCCTTCCATTATCCGTCACCGAGAAAAACTGAACAAAGTTCTGAGGTCGACCTTGTAAAGATAAGGATTCAGGTCTGTCTGCTGTTTACCTTTGCTCCTGCGCGCACTGCCCTTCTCTCCACATTTATGTGTTTGTTTGTTTGTCTATCTAATCTTTTGGGTTTTTATTTCTACTGAGGTCGACCAGTTGTCTATTTATTATTTTTTTTACTACGCATCAAGCTGCGCTGCTTGTCTTTGCTCCTGTGTGCTCGCGCACTCTCGCCTTTTCCACTTATTTTTATTTTTGATTTATTTGTCAATTTAAAAAAAAATACGCATCGTGCTGTGCTGTTTGTGTTTGCTTGAGTGCATTCGCGCGCTCTCGCTTTCTCCACTGTACAATTTTTTGTTATTATTTATCTATTCCTGAGAGTTTATCTTATTTTTTATTTGTTTATTTAAATGAATTCGACCAGTTGCCTGCCCTTCCTTCCATTATCCGTCACCGAGACAAACTGAACAAAGTTCTGAGGTCGACCTTGTAAAGATAAGGATTCAGGTCTGTCTGCTGTTTAGCTTTGCTCCTGCGGGCACTGCCCTTCTCTCCACATTTATGTGTTAGTTTGTTTGTCTATCTAATCTTTTGGGTTTTTATTTCTAATGAGGTCGTCCAGTTGTCTATTTATTATTTTTTTTACTACGCATCAAGCTGCGCTGCTTGTCTTTGCTCCTGTGTGATCGCGCACTCTCGCCTTTTCCACTTATATTAATTTTTGATTTATTTTTGATTTATTTTGTCAATTTAAAAAAAAATACACATCGTGCTGTGCTGTTTGTGTTTGCTTGCTTGCATTCGCGCGCTCTCGCTTTCTCCACTGTACAATTTTTTTGTTATTATTTATCTATTCCTGAGAGTTTATCTTATTTTTTATTTGTTTATTTAAATGAAGTCGACCAGTTGCCTGCCCTTCCTTCCATTATCCGTCACGGAGAGAAACTGAACAAAGTTCTGAGGTCGACCTTGTAAAGATAAGGATTCAGGTCTGTCTGCTGTTTACCTTTGCTCCTGCGCGCACTGCCCTTCTCTCCACATTTATGTGTTTGTTTGTTTGTCTATCTAATCTTTTTGTATTTATTTCTAATGAGGTCGACCAGTTGTCTATTTATTATTTTTTTTTACTACGCATCAAGCTGCGCTGCTTGTCTTTGCTCCTGTGTGCTCGCGCACTCTCGTCTTTTCCACTTATTTTTATTTTTGATATATTTTTGATTTATTTTGTCAATTTAAAAAAAAATACGCATCGTGCTGCGCTGTTTGTGTTTGCTTGAGTGCATTCGCGCGCTCTCGCTTTCTCCTCTTTACAATTTTTTTGTTATTATTTATCTATTCCTGAGAGTTTATCATATTTTCTATTTGTTTATTTAAATGAAGTCGACCAGTTGCCTGCCCTTCCTTCCATTATCCGTCACCGAGACAAACTGAACAAAGTTCTGAGGTCGACCTTGTAAAGATAAGGATTCAGGTCTGTCTGCTGTTTACCTTTGCTCCTGCGCGCACTGCCCTTCTCTCCACATTTATGTGTTTGTTTGTTTGTCTATCTAATCTTTTGGGTTTTTATTTCTAATGAGGTCGACCAGTTGTCTATTTATTATTTTTTTTACTACGCATCATGCTGCGCTGCTTGTCTTTGCTCCTGTGTGCTCGCGCACTCTCGCCTTTTCCACTTATTTTTATTTTTGATTTATTTTTGATTTATTTTGTCAATTTAAAAAAAAATACGCATCGTGCTGTGCTGTTTGTGTTTGCTTGAGTGCATTCGCGCGCTCTCGCTTTCTCCACTTTACAATTTTTTTGTTATTATTTATCTATTCCTGAGAGTTTATCTTATTTTTTATTTGTTTATTTAAATGAAGTCGACCAGTTGCCTGCCCTTCCTTCCATTATCCGTCACCGAGACAAACTGAACAAAGTTCTGAGGTCGACCTTGTAAAGATAAGGATTCAGGTCTGTCTGCTGTTTACCTTTGCTCCTGCGCGCACTGCCCTTCTCTCCACATTTATGTGTTTGTTTGTTTGTCTATCTAATCTTTTGGGTTTTTATTTCTAATGAGGTCGACCAGTTGTCTATTTATTATTTTTTTTACTACGCATCAAGCTGCGCTGCTTGTCTTTGCTCCTGTGTGCTCGCGCACTCTCGCCTTTTCCACTTATTTTTATTTTTGATTTATTTTTGATTTATTTTGTCAATTTAAAAAAAAATACGCATCGTGCTGTGCTGTTTGTGTTTGCTTGAGTGCATTCGCGCGCTCTCGCTTTCTCCACTTTACAATTTTTTTGTTATTATTTATCTATTCCTGAGAGTTTATCTTATTTTTTATTTGTTTATTTAAATGAAGTCGACCAGTTGCCTGCCCTTCCTTCCATTATCCGTCACCGAGACAAACTGAACAAAGTTCTGAGGTCGACCTTGTAAAGATAAGGATTCAGGTCTGTCTGCTGTTTACCTTTGCTCCTGCGCACACTGCCCTTCTCTCCACATTTATGTGTTTGTTTGTTTGTCTATCTAATCTTTTGGGTTTTTATTTCTAATGAGGTCGACCAGTTGTCTATTTATTATTTTTTTTACTACGCATCAAGCTGCGCTGCTTGTCTTTGCTCCTGTGTGCTCGCGCACTCTCGCCTTTTCCACTTATTTTTATTTTTGATTTATTTTTGATTTATTTTGTCAATTTAAAAAAAAATACGCATCGTGCTGTGCTGTTTGTGTTTGCTTGAGTGCATTCGCGCGCTCTCGCTTTCTCCACTTTACAATTTTTTTGTTATTATTTATCTATTCCTGAGAGTTTATCTTATTTTTTATTTGTTTATTTAAATGAAGTCGACCAGTTGCCTGCCCTTCCTTCCATTATCCGTCACCGAGACAAACTGAACAAAGTTCTGAGGTCGACCTTGTAAAGATAAGGATTCAGGTCTGTCTGCTGTTTACCTTTGCTCCTGCGCGCACTGCCCTTCTCTCCACATTTATGTGTTTGTTTGTTTGTCTATCTAATCTTTTGGGTTTTTATTTCTAATGAGGTCGACCAGTTGTCTATTTATTATTTTTTTTACTACGCATCAAGCTGCGCTGCTTGTCTTTGCTCCTGTGTGCTCGCGCACTCTCGCTTTTCCACTTATTTTTATTTTTGATTTATTTTTGATTTATTTTGTCAATTTAAAAAAAAAATACATCGTGCTGTGCTGTTTGTGTTTGCTTGAGTGCATTCGCGCGCTCTCGCTTTCTCCTCTTTACAATTTTTTTGTTATTATTTATCTATTCCTGAGAGTTTATCTTATTTTTTATTTGTTTATTTAAATGAAGTCGACCAGTTGCCTGCCCTTCCTTCCATTATCCGTCACCGAGAAAACTGAACAAAGTTCTGAGGTCGACCTTGTAAAGATAAGGATTCAGGTCTGTCTGCTGTTTACCTTTGCTCCTGCGCGCACTGCCCTTCTCTCCACATTTATGTGTTTGTTTGTTTGTCTATCTAATCTTTTGGGTTTTTATTTCTAATGAGGTCGACCAGTTGTCTATTTATTATTTTTTTTACTACGCATCAAGCTGCGCTGCTTGTCTTTGCTCCTGTGTGCTCGCGCACTCTCGCCTTTTCCACTTATTTTTATTTTTGATTTATTTTTGTCAATTTAAAAAAAAATACGCATCGTGCTGTGCTGTTTGTGTTTGCTTGAGTGCATTCGCGCGCTCTCGCTTTCTCCACTTTACAATTTTTTTGTTATTATTTATCTATTCCTGAGAGTTTATCTTATTTTTTATTTGTTTATTTAAATGAAGTCGACCAGTTGCCTGCCCTTCCTTCCATTATCCGTCACCGAGACAAACTGAACAAAGTTCTGAGGTCGACCTTGTAAAGATAAGGATTCAGGTCTGTCTGCTGTTTACCTTTGCTCCTGCGCGCACTGCCCTTCTCTCCACATTTATGTGTTTGTTTGTTTGTCTATCTAATCTTTTGGGTTTTTATTTCTAATGAGGTCGACCAGTTGTCTATTTATTATTTTTTTTACTACGCATCAAGCTGCGCTGCTTGTCTTTGCTCCTGTGTGCTCGCGCACTCTCGCCTTTTCCACTTATTTTTTTTTTGATTTATTTTTGATTTATTTTGTCAATTTAAAAAAAAATACGCATCGTGCTGTGCTGTTTGTGTTTGCTTGAGTGCATTCGCGCGCTCTCGCTTTCTCCACTGTACAATTTTTTTGTTATTATTTATCTATTCCTGAGAGTTTATCTTATTTTTTATTTGTTTATTTAAATGAAGTCGACCAGTTGCCTGCCCTTCCTTCCATTATCCGTCACGGAGAGAAACTGAACAAAGTTCTGAGGTCGACCTTGTAAAGATAAGGATTCAGGTCTGTCTGCTGTTTACCTTTGCTCCTGCGCGCACTGCCCTTCTCTCCACATTTATGTGTTTGTTTGTTTGTCTATCTAATCTTTTTGTATTTATTTCTAATGAGGTCGACCAGTTGTCTATTTATTATTTTTTTTTACTACGCATCAAGCTGCGCTGCTTGTCTTTGCTCCTGTGTGCTCGCGCACTCTCGTCTTTTCCACTTATTTTTATTTTTGATATATTTTTGATTTATTTTGTCAATTTAAAAAAAAATACGCATCGTGCTGCGCTGTTTGTGTTTGCTTGAGTGCATTCGCGCGCTCTCGCTTTCTCCTCTTTACAATTTTTTTGTTATTATTTATCTATTCCTGAGAGTTTATCATATTTTCTATTTGTTTATTTAAATGAAGTCGACCAGTTGCCTGCCCTTCCTTCCATTATCCGTCACCGAGACAAACTGAACAAAGTTCTGAGGTCGACCTTGTAAAGATAAGGATTCAGGTCTGTCTGCTGTTTACCTTTGCTCCTGCGCGCACTGCCCTTCTCTCCACATTTATGTGTTTGTTTGTTTGTCTATCTAATCTTTTGGGTTTTTATTTCTAATGAGGTCGACCAGTTGTCTATTTATTATTTTTTTTACTACGCATCAAGCTGCGCTGCTTGTCTTTGCTCCTGTGTGCTCGCGCACTCTCGCCTTTTCCACTTATTTTTATTTTTGATTTATTTTTGATTTATTTTGTCAATTTTAAAAAAAAATACGCATCGTGCTGTGCTGTTTGTGTTTGCTTGAGTGCATTCGCGCGCTCTCGCTTTCTCCACTTTACAATTTTTTTGTTATTATTTATCTATTCCTGAGAGTTTATCTTATTTTTTATTTGTTTATTTAAATGAAGTCGACCAGTTGCCTGCCCTTCCTTCCATTATCCGTCACCGAGACAAACTGAACAAAGTTCTGAGGTCGACCTTGTAAAGATAAGGATTCAGGTCTGTCTGCTGTTTACCTTTGCTCCTGCGCGCACTGCCCTTCTCTCCACATTTATGTGTTTGTTTGTTTGTCTATCTAATCTTTTGGGTTTTTATTTCTAATGAGGTCGACCAGTTGTCTATTTATTATTTTTTTTACTACGCATCAAGCTGCGCTGCTTGTCTTTGCTCCTGTGTGCTCGCGCACTCTCGCCTTTTCCACTTATTTTTATTTTTGATTTTTTTGATTTATTTTGTCAATTTAAAAAAAAATTCGCATCGTGCTGCGC
The DNA here is from genome assembly GCF_023159225.1 of Perognathus longimembris pacificus. Lineage (NCBI taxonomy): Eukaryota > Metazoa > Chordata > Mammalia > Rodentia > Heteromyidae > Perognathus > Perognathus longimembris. Next base: position 19,071 of record NW_025957655.1, read on the forward strand.
TGTTTGTGTTTGCTTGAGTGCATTCGCGCGCTCTCCTTTCTCCCTTTACAATTTTTTTGTTATTATTTATCTATTCCTGAGAGTTTATCTTATTTTTTATTTGTTTATTTAAATGAAGTCGACCAGTTGCCTGCCCTTCCTTCCATTATCCGTCACCGAGACAAACTGAACAAAGTTCTGAGGTCGACCTTGTAAAGATAAGGATTCAGGTCTGTCTGCTGTTTACCTTTGCTCCTGCGCGCACTGCCCTTCTCTCCACATTTATGTGTTTGTTTGTTTGTCTATCTAATCTTTTGGGTTTTTATTTCTAATGAGGTCGACCAGTTGTCTATTTATTATTTTTTTTACTACGCATCAAGCTGCGCTGCTTGTCTTTGCTCCTGTGTGCTCGCGCACTCTCGCCTTTTCCACTTATTTTTATTTTTGATTTATTTTTGATTTATTTTGTCAATTTAAAAAAAATACGCATCGTGCTGTGCTGTTTGTGTTTGCTTGAGTGCATTCGCGCGCTCTCGCTTTCTCCACTTTACAATTTTTTTGTTATTATTTATCTATTCCTGAGAGTTTATCTTATTTTTTATTTGTTTATTTAAATGAAGTCGACCAGTTGCCTGCCCTTCCTTCCATTATCCGTCACCGAGACAAACTGAACAAAGTTCTGAGGTCGACCTTGTAAAGATAAGGATTCAGGTCTGTCTGCTGTTTACCTTTGCTCCTGCGCGCACTGCCCTTCTCTCCACATTTATGTGTTTGTTTGTTTGTCTATCTAATCTTTTGGGTTTTTATTTCTAATGAGGTCGACCAGTTGTCTATTTATTATTTTTTTTACTACGCATCAAGCTGCGCTGCTTGTCTTTGCTCCTGTGTGCTCGCGCACTCTCGCCTTTTCCACTTATTTTTATTTTTGATTTATTTTGTCAATTTAAAAAAAAATACGCATCGTGCTGTGCTGTTTGTGTTTGCTTGAGTGCATTCGCGCGCTCTCGCTTTCTCCACTTTACAATTTTTTTGTTATTATTTATCTATTCCTGAGAGTTTATCTTATTTTTTATTTGTTTATTTAAATGAAGTCGACCAGTTGCCTGCCCTTCCTTCCATTATCCGTCACCGAGACAAACTGAACAAAGTTCTGAGGTCGACCTTGTAAAGATAAGGATTCAGGTCTGTCTGCTGTTTACCTTTGCTCCTGCGCGCACTGCCCTTCTCTCCACATTTATGTGTTTGTTTGTTTGTCTATCTAATCTTTTGGTATTTATTTCTAATGAGGTCGACCAGTTGTCTATTTATTATTTTTTTTTACTACGCATCAAGCTGCGCTGCTTGTCTTTGCTCCTGTGTGCTCGCGCACTCTCGTCTTTTCCACTTATTTTTATTTTTGATTTATTTTTGATTTATTTTGTCAATTTAAAAAAAAATACGCATCGTGCTGCGCTGTTTGTGTTTGCTTGAGTGCATTCGCGCGCTCTCGCTTTCTCCTCTTTACAATTTTTTTGTTATTATTTATCTATTCCTGAGAGTTTATCTTATTTTTTATTTGTTTATTTAAATGAAGTCGACCAGTTGCCTGCCCTTCCTTCCATTATCCGTCACCGAGACAAACTGAACAAAGTTCTGAGGTCGACCTTGTAAAGATAAGGATTCAGGTCTGTCTGCTGTTTACCTTTGCTCCTGCGCGCACTGCCCTTCTCTCCACATTTATGTGTTTGTTTGTTTGTCTATCTAATCTTTTGGGTTTTTATTTCTAATGAGGTCGACCAGTTGTCTATTTATTATTTTTTTTACTACGCATCAAGCTGCGCTGCTTGTCTTTGCTCCTGTGTGCTCGCGCACTCTCGCCTTTTCCACTTATTTTTATTTTTGATTTATTTTTGATTTATTTTGTCAATTTTAAAAAAAAATACGCATCGTGCTGTGCTGTTTGTGTTTGCTTGAGTGCATTCGCGCGCTCTCGCTTTCTCCACTTTACAATTTTTTTGTTATTATTTATCTATTCCTGAGAGTTTATCTTATTTTTTATTTGTTTATTTAAATGAAGTCGACCAGTTGCCTGCCCTTCCTTCCATTATCCGTCACCGAGACAAACTGAACAAAGTTCTGAGGTCGACCTTGTAAAGATAAGGATTCAGGTCTGTCTGCTGTTTACCTTTGCTCCTGCGCGCACTGCCCTTCTCTCCACATTTATGTGTTTGTTTGTTTGTCTATCTAATCTTTTGGGTTTTTATTTCTAATGAGGTCGACCAGTTGTCTATTTATTATTTTTTTTACTACGCATCAAGCTGCGCTGCTTGTCTTTGCTCCTGTGTGCTCGCGCACTCTCGCCTTTTCCACTTATTTTTATTTTTGATTTATTTTTGATTTATTTTGTCAATTTTAAAAAAAAATACGCATCGTGCTGTGCTGTTTGTGTTTGCTTGAGTGCATTCGCGCGCTCTCGCTTTCTCCACTTTACAATTTTTTTGTTATTATTTATCTATTCCTGAGAGTTTATCTTATTTTTTATTTGTTTATTTAAATGAAGTCGACCAGTTGCCTGCCCTTCCTTCCATTATCCGTCACCGAGACAAACTGAACAAAGTTCTGAGGTCGACCTTGTAAAGATAAGGATTCAGGTCTGTCTGCTGTTTACCTTTGCTCCTGCGCGCACTGCCCTTCTCTCCACATTTATGTGTTTGTTTGTTTGTCTATCTAATCTTTTGGGTTTTTATTTCTAATGAGGTCGACCAGTTGTCTATTTATTATTTTTTTTACTACGCATCAAGCTGCGCTGCTTGTCTTTGCTCCTGTGTGCTCGCGCACTCTCGCCTTTTCCACTTATTTTTATTTTTGATTTATTTTTGATTTATTTTGTCAATTTTAAAAAAAAATACGCATCGTGCTGTGCTGTTTGTGTTTGCTTGAGTGCATTCGCGCGCTCTCGCTTTCTCCACTTTACAATTTTTTTGTTATTATTTATCTATTCCTGAGAGTTTATCTTATTTTTTATTTGTTTATTTAAATGAAGTCGACCAGTTGCCTGCCCTTCCTTCCATTATCCGTCACCGAGACAAACTGAACAAAGTTCTGAGGTCGACCTTGTAAAGATAAGGATTCAGGTCTGTCTGCTGTTTACCTTTGCTCCTGCGCGCACTGCCCTTCTCTCCACATTTATGTGTTTGTTTGTTTGTCTATCTAATCTTTTGGGTTTTTATTTCTAATGAGGTCGACCAGTTGTCTATTTATTATTTTTTTTACTACGCATCAAGCTGCGCTGCTTGTCTTTGCTCCTGTGTGCTCGCGCACTCTCGCCTTTTCCACTTATTTTTATTTTTGATTTATTTTTGATTTATTTTGTCAATTTTAAAAAAAAATACGCATCGTGCTGTGCTGTTTGTGTTTGCTTGAGTGCATTCGCGCGCTCTCGCTTTCTCCACTTTACAATTTTTTTGTTATTATTTATCTATTCCTGAGAGTTTATCTTATTTTTTATTTGTTTATTTAAATGAAGTCGACCAGTTGCCTGCCCTTCCTTCCATTATCCGTCACCGAGACAAACTGAACAAAGTTCTGAGGTCGACCTTGTAAAGATAAGGATTCAGGTCTGTCTGCTGTTTACCTTTGCTCCTGCGCGCACTGCCCTTCTCTCCACATTTATGTGTTTGTTTGTTTGTCTATCTAATCTTTTGGGTTTTTATTTCTAATGAGGTCGACCAGTTGTCTATTTATTATTTTTTTTACTACGCATCAAGCTGCGCTGCTTGTCTTTGCTCCTGTGTGCTCGCGCACTCTCGCCTTTTCCACTTATTTTTATTTTTGATTTATTTTTGATTTATTTTGTCAATTTAAAAAAAAATACGCATCGTGCTGTGCTGTTTGTGTTTGCTTGAGTGCATTCGCGCGCTCTCGCTTTCTCCACTTTACAATTTTTTTGTTATTATTTATCTATTCCTGAGAGTTTATCTTATTTTTTATTTGTTTATTTAAATGAAGTCGACCAGTTGCCTGCCCTTCCTTCCATTATCCGTCACCGAGACAAACTGAACAAAGTTCTGAGGTCGACCTTGTAAAGATAAGGATTCAGGTCTGTCTGCTGTTTACCTTTGCTCCTGCGCGCACTGCCCTTCTCTCCACATTTATGTGTTTGTTTGTTTGTCTATCTAATCTTTTGGGTTTTTATTTCTAATGAGGTCGACCAGTTGTCTATTTATTATTTTTTTTACTACGCATCAAGCTGCGCTGCTTGTCTTTGCTCCTGTGTGCTCGCGCACTCTCGCCTTTTCCACTTATTTTTATTTTTGATTTATTTTGTCAATTTTAAAAAAAAATACGCATCGTGCTGTGCTGTTTGTGTTTGCTTGAGTGCATTCGCGCGCTCTCGCTTTCTCCACTTTACAATTTTTTTGTTATTATTTATCTATTCCTGAGAGTTTATCTTATTTTTTATTTGTTTATTTAAATGAAGTCGACCAGTTGCCTGCCCTTCCTTCCATTATCCGTCACCGAGACAAACTGAACAAAGTTCTGAGGTCGACCTTGTAAAGATAAGGATTCAGGTCTGTCTGCTGTTTACCTTTGCTCCTGCGCGCACTGCCCTTCTCTCCACATTTATGTGTTTGTTTGTTTGTCTATCTAATCTTTTGGGTTTTTATTTCTAATGAGGTCGACCAGTTGTCTATTTATTATTTTTTTTACTACGCATCAAGCTGCGCTGCTTGTCTTTGCTCCTGTGTGCTCGCGCACTCTCGCCTTTTCCACTTATTTTTATTTTTGATTTATTTTGTCAATTTAAAAAAAAATACGCATCGTGCTGTGCTGTTTGTGTTTGCTTGAGTGCATTCGCGCGCTCTCGCTTTCTCCACTTTACAATTTTTTTGTTATTATTTATCTATTCCTGAGAGTTTATCTTATTTTTTATTTGTTTATTTAAATGAAGTCGACCAGTTGCCTGCCCTTCCTTCCATTATCCGTCACCGAGACAAACTGAACAAAGTTCTGAGGTCGACCTTGTAAAGATAAGGATTCAGGTCTGTCTGCTGTTTACCTTTGCTCCTGCGCGCACTGCCCTTCTCTCCACATTTATGTGTTTGTTTGTTTGTCTATCTAATCTTTTGGGTTTTTATTTCTAATGAGGTCGACCAGTTGTCTATTTATTATTTTTTTTACTACGCATCAAGCTGCGCTGCTTGTCTTTGCTCCTGTGTGCTCGCGCACTCTCGCCTTTTCCACTTATTTTTATTTTTGATTTATTTTTGATTTATTTTGTCAATTTAAAAAAAAATACGCATCGTGCTGTGCTGTTTGTGTTTGCTTGAGTGCATTCGCGCGCTCTCGCTTTCTCCACTTTACAATTTTTTTGTTATTATTTATCTATTCCTGAGAGTTTATCTTATTTTTTATTTGTTTATTTAAATGAAGTCGACCAGTTGCCTGCCCTTCCTTCCATTATCCGTCACCGAGACAAACTGAACAAAGTTCTGAGGTCGACCTTGTAAAGATAAGGATTCAGGTCTGTCTGCTGTTTACCTTTGCTCCTGCGCGCACTGCCCTTCTCTCCACATTTATGTGTTTGTTTGTTTGTCTATCTAATCTTTTGGGTTTTTATTTCTAATGAGGTCGACCAGTTGTCTATTTATTATTTTTTTTACTACGCATCAAGCTGCGCTGCTTGTCTTTGCTCCTGTGTGCTCGCGCACTCTCGCCTTTTCCACTTATTTTTATTTTTGATTATTTTTGATTTATTTTGTCAATTTTAAAAAAAAATACGCATCGTGCTGTGCTGTTTGTGTTTGCTTGAGTGCATTCGCGCGCTCTCGCTTTCTCCACTTTACAATTTTTTTGTTATTATTTATCTATTCCTGAGAGTTTATCTTATTTTTTATTTGTTTATTTAAATGAAGTCGACCAGTTGCCTGCCCTTCCTTCCATTATCCGTCACCGAGACAAACTGAACAAAGTTCTGAGGTCGACCTTGTAAAGATAAGGATTCAGGTCTGTCTGCTGTTTACCTTTGCTCCTGCGCGCACTGCCCTTCTCTCCACATTTATGTGTTTGTTTGTTTGTCTATCTAATCTTTTGGGTTTTTATTTCTAATGAGGTCGACCAGTTGTCTATTTATTATTTTTTTTACTACGCATCAAGCTGCGCTGCTTGTCTTTGCTCCTGTGTGCTCGCGCACTCTCGCCTTTTCCACTTATTTTTATTTTTGATTTATTTTTGATTTATTTTGTCAATTTAAAAAAAAATACGCATCGTGCTGTGCTGTTTGTGTTTGCTTGAGTGCATTCGCGCGCTCTCGCTTTCTCCACTTTACAATTTTTTTGTTATTATTTATCTATTCCTGAGAGTTTATCTTATTTTTTATTTGTTTATTTAAATGAAGTCGACCAGTTGCCTGCCCTTCCTTCCATTATCCGTCACCGAGACAAACTGAACAAAGTTCTGAGGTCGACCTTGTAAAGATAAGGATTCAGGTCTGTCTGCTGTTTACCTTTGCTCCTGCGCGCACTGCCCTTCTCTCCACATTTATGTGTTTGTTTGTTTGTCTATCTAATCTTTTGGGTTTTTATTTCTAATGAGGTCGACCAGTTGTCTATTTATTATTTTTTTTACTACGCATCAAGCTGCGCTGCTTGTCTTTGCTCCTGTGTGCTCGCGCACTCTCGCCTTTTCCACTTATTTTTATTTTTGATTTATTTTTGATTTATTTTGTCAATTTTAAAAAAAATACGCATCGTGCTGTGCTGTTTGTGTTTGCTTGAGTGCATTCGCGCGCTCTCGCTTTCTCCACTTTACAATTTTTTTGTTATTATTTATCTATTCCTGAGAGTTTATCTTATTTTTTATTTGTTTATTTAAATGAAGTCGACCAGTTGCCTGCCCTTCCTTCCATTATCCGTCACCGAGACAAACTGAACAAAGTTCTGAGGTCGACCTTGTAAAGATAAGGATTCAGGTCTGTCTGCTGTTTACCTTTGCTCCTGCGCGCACTGCCCTTCTCTCCACATTTATGTGTTTGTTTGTTTGTCTATCTAATCTTTTGGGTTTTTATTTCTAATGAGGTCGACCAGTTGTCTATTTATTATTTTTTTTACTACGCATCAAGCTGCGCTGCTTGTCTTTGCTCCTGTGTGCTCGCGCACTCTCGCCTTTTCCACTTATTTTTTTTTTGATTTTTGATTTATTTTGTCAATTTTAAAAAAAAATACGCATCGTGCTGTGCTGTTTGTGTTTGCTTGAGTGCATTCGCGCGCTCTCGCTTTCTCCACTTTACAATTTTTTTGTTATTATTTATCTATTCCTGAGAGTTTATCTTATTTTTTATTTGTTTATTTAAATGAAGTCGACCAGTTGCCTGCCCTTCCTTCCATTATCCGTCACCGAGACAAACTGAACAAAGTTCTGAGGTCGACCTTGTAAAGATAAGGATTCAGGTCTGTCTGCTGTTTACCTTTGCTCCTGCGCGCACTGCCCTTCTCTCCACATTTATGTGTTTGTTTGTTTGTCTATCTAATCTTTTGGGTTTTTATTTCTAATGAGGTCGACCAGTTGTCTATTTATTATTTTTTTTACTACGCATCAAGCTGCGCTGCTTGTCTTTGCTCCTGTGTGCTCGCGCACTCTCGCCTTTTCCACTTATTTTTATTTTTGATTTATTTTTGATTTATTTTGTCAATTTTAAAAAAAAATACGCATCGTGCTGTGCTGTTTGTGTTTGCTTGAGTGCATTCGCGCGCTCTCGCTTTCTCCACTTTACAATTTTTTTGTTATTATTTATCTATTCCTGAGAGTTTATCTTATTTTTTATTTGTTTATTTAAATGAAGTCGACCAGTTGCCTGCCCTTCCTTCCATTATCCGTCACCGAGACAAACTGAACAAAGTTCTGAGGTCGACCTTGTAAAGATAAGGATTCAGGTCTGTCTGCTGTTTACCTTTGCTCCTGCGCGCACTGCCCTTCTCTCCACATTCATGTGTTTGTTTGTTTGTCTATCTAATCTTTTGGGTTTTTATTTCTAATGAGGTCGACCAGTTGTCTATTTATTATTTTTTTTACTACGCATCAAGCTGCGCTGCTTGTCTTTGCTCCTGTGTGCTCGCGCACTCTCGCCTTTTCCACTTATTTTTATTTTTGATTTATTTTTGATTTATTTTGTCAATTTAAAAAAAAATACGCATCGTGCTGTGCTGTTTGTGTTTGCTTGAGTGCATTCGCGCGCTCTCGCTTTCTCCACTTTACAATTTTTTTGTTATTATTTATCTATTCCTGAGAGTTTATCTTATTTTTTATTTGTTTATTTAAATGAAGTCGACCAGTTGCCTGCCCTTCCTTCCATTATCCGTCACCGAGACAAACTGAACAAAGTTCTGAGGTCGACCTTGTAAAGATAAGGATTCAGGTCTGTCTGCTGTTTACCTTTGCTCCTGCGCGCACTGCCCTTCTCTCCACATTTATGTGTTTGTTTGTTTGTCTATCTAATCTTTTGGGTTTTTATTTCTAATGAGGTCGACCAGTTGTCTATTTATTATTTTTTTTACTACGCATCAAGCTGCGCTGCTTGTCTTTGCTCCTGTGTGCTCGCGCACTCTCGCCTTTTCCACTTATTTTTATTTTTGATTTATTTTGTCAATTTAACAAAAAAATACGCATCGTGCTGTGCTGTTTGTGTTTGCTTGAGTGCATTCGCGCGCTCTCGCTTTCTCCACTTTACAATTTTTTTGTTATTATTTATCTATTCCTGAGAGTTTATCTTATTTTTTATTTGTTTATTTAAATGAAGTCGACCAGTTGCCTGCCCTTCCTTCCATTATCCGTCACCGAGACAAACTGAACAAAGTTCTGAGGTCGACCTTGTAAAGATAAGGATTCAGGTCTGTCTGCTGTTTACCTTTGCTCCTGCGCGCACTGCCCTTCTCTCCACATTTATGTGTTTGTTTGTTTGTCTATCTAATCTTTTGGGTTTTTATTTCTAATGAGGTCGACCAGTTGTCTATTTATTATTTTTTTTACTACGCATCAAGCTGCGCTGCTTGTCTTTGCTCCTGTGTGCTCGCGCACTCTCGCCTTTTCCACTTATTTTTATTTTTGATTTATTTTTGATTTATTTTGTCAATTTTAAAAAAAAATACGCATCGTGCTGTGCTGTTTGTGTTTGCTTGAGTGCATTCGCGCGCTCTCGCTTTCTCCACTTTACAATTTTTTTGTTATTATTTATCTATTCCTGAGAGTTTATCTTATTTTTTATTTGTTTATTTAAATGAAGTCGACCAGTTGCCTGCCCTTCCTTCCATTATCCGTCACCGAGACAAACTGAACAAAGTTCTGAGGTCGACCTTGTAAAGATAAGGATTCAGGTCTGTCTGCTGTTTACCTTTGCTCCTGCGCGCACTGCCCTTCTCTCCACATTTATGTGTTTGTTTGTTTGTCTATCTAATCTTTTGGGTTTTTATTTCTAATGAGGTCGACCAGTTGTCTATTTATTATTTTTTTTACTACGCATCAAGCTGCGCTGCTTGTCTTTGCTCCTGTGTGCTCGCGCACTCTCGCCTTTTCCACTTATTTTTATTTTTGATTTATTTTTGATTTATTTTGTCAATTTTAACAAAAAAATACGCATCGTGCTGTGCTGTTTGTGTTTGCTTGAGTGCATTCGCGCGCTCTCGCTTTCTCCACTTTACAATTTTTTTGTTATTATTTATCTATTCCTGAGAGTTTATCTTATTTTTTATTTGTTTATTTAAATGAAGTCGACCAGTTGCCTGCCCTTCCTTCCATTATCCGTCACCGAGACAAACTGAACAAAGTTCTGAGGTCGACCTTGTAAAGATAAGGATTCAGGTCTGTCTGCTGTTTACCTTTGCTCCTGCGCGCACTGCCCTTCTCTCCACATTTATGTGTTTGTTTGTTTGTCTATCTAATCTTTTGGGTTTTTATTTCTAATGAGGTCGACCAGTTGTCTATTTATTATTTTTTTTACTACGCATCAAGCTGCGCTGCTTGTCTTTGCTCCTGTGTGCTCGCGCACTCTCGCCTTTTCCACTTATTTTAATTTTTGATTTATTTTTGATTTATTTTGTCAATTTTAAAAAAAAATACGCATCGTGCTGTGCTGTTTGTGTTTGCTTGAGTGCATTCGCGCGCTCTCGCTTTCTCCACTTTACAATTTTTTTGTTATTATTTATCTATTCCTGAGAGTTTATCTTATTTTTTATTTGTTTATTTAAATGAAGTCGACCAGTTGCCTGCCCTTCCTTCCATTATCCGTCACCGAGACAAACTGAACAAAGTTCTGAGGTCGACCTTGTAAAGATAAGGATTCAGGTCTGTCTGCTGTTTACCTTTGCTCCTGCGCGCACTGCCCTTCTCTCCACATTTATGTGTTTGTTTGTTTGTCTATCTAATCTTTTGGGTTTTATTTCTAATGAGGTCGACCAGTTGTCTATTTATTATTTTTTTACTACGCATCAAGCTGCGCTGCTTGTCTTTGCTCCTGTGTGCTCGCGCACTCTCGCCTTTTCCACTTATTTTTATTTTTGATTTATTTTTGATTTATTTTGTCAATTTAAAAAAAAATACGCATCGTGCTGTGCTGTTTGTGTTTGCTTGAGTGCATTCGCGCGCTCTCGCTTTCTCCACTTTACAATTTTTTGTTATTATTTATCTATTCCTGAGAGTTTATCTTATTTTTTATTTGTTTATTTAAATGAAGTCGACCAGTTGCCTGCCCTTCCTTCCATTATCCGTCACCGAGACAAACTGAACAAAGTTCTGAGGTCGACCTTGTAAAGATAAGGATTCAGGTCTGTCTGCTGTTTACCTTTGCTCCTGCGCGCACTGCCCTTCTCTCCACATTTATGTGTTTGTTTGTTTGTCTATCTAATCTTTTGGGTTTTTATTTCTAATGAGGTCGACCAGTTGTCTATTTATTATTTTTTTTACTACGCATCAAGCTGCGCTGCTTGTCTTTGCTCCTGTGTGCTCGCGCACTCTCGCCTTTTCCACTTATTTTTATTTTTGATTTATTTTTGATTTATTTTGTCAATTTAAAAAAAAATACGCATCGTGCTGTGCTGTTTGTGTTTGCTTGAGTGCATTCGCGCGCTCTCGCTTTCTCCACTTTACAATTTTTTTGTTATTATTTATCTATTCCTGAGAGTTTATCTTATTTTTTATTTGTTTATTTAAATGAAGTCGACCAGTTGCCTGCCCTTCCTTCCATTATCCGTCACCGAGACAAACTGAACAAAGTTCTGAGGTCGACCTTGTAAAGATAAGGATTCAGGTCTGTCTGCTGTTTACCTTTGCTCCTGCGCGCACTGCCCTTCTCTCCACATTTATGTGTTTGTTTGTTTGTCTATCTAATCTTTTGGGTTTTTATTTCTAATGAGGTCGACCAGTTGTCTATTTATTATTTTTTTTACTACGCATCAAGCTGCGCTGCTTGTCTTTGCTCCTGTGTGCTCGCGCACTCTCGCCTTTTCCACTTATTTTTATTTTTGATTTATTTTTGATTTATTTTGTCAATTTAAAAAAAATACGCATCGTGCTGTGCTGTTTGTGTTTGCTTGAGTGCATTCGCGCGCTCTCGCTTTCTCCACTTTACAATTTTTTTGTTATTATTTATCTATTCCTGAGAGTTTATCTTATTTTTTATTTGTTTATTTAAATGAAGTCGACCAGTTGCCTGCCCTTCCTTCCATTATCCGTCACCGAGACAAACTGAACAAAGTTCTGAGGTCGACCTTGTAAAGATAAGGATTCAGGTCTGTCTGCTGTTTACCTTTGCTCCTGCGCGCACTGCCCTTCTCTCCACATTTATGTGTTTGTTTGTTTGTCTATCTAATCTTTTGGGTTTTTATTTCTAATGAGGTCGACCAGTTGTCTATTTATTATTTTTTTTACTACGCATCAAGCTGCGCTGCTTGTCTTTGCTCCTGTGTGCTCGCGCACTCTCGCCTTTTCCACTTATTTTTATTTTTGATTTATTTTTGATTTATTTTGTCAATTTAAAAAAAAATACGCATCGTGCTGTGCTGTTTGTGTTTGCTTGAGTGCATTCGCGCGCTCTCGCTTTCTCCACTTTACAATTTTTTTGTTATTATTTATCTATTCCTGAGAGTTTATCTTATTTTTTATTTGTTTATTTAAATGAAGTCGACCAGTTGCCTGCCCTTCCTTCCATTATCCGTCACCGAGACAAACTGAACAAAGTTCTGAGGTCGACCTTGTAAAGATAAGGATTCAGGTCTGTCTGCTGTTTACCTTTGCTCCTGCGCGCACTGCCCTTCTCTCCACATTTATGTGTTTGTTTGTTTGTCTATCTAATCTTTTGGGTTTTTATTTCTAATGAGGTCGACCAGTTGTCTATTTATTATTTTTTTTACTACGCATCAAGCTGCGCTGCTTGTCTTTGCTCCTGTGTGCTCGCGCACTCTCGCCTTTTCCACTTATTTTTATTTTTGATTTATTTTTGATTTATTTTGTCAATTTTAAAAAAAAAATACGCATCGTGCTGTGCTGTTTGTGTTTGCTTGAGTGCATTCGCGCGCTCTCGCTTTCTCCACTTTACAATTTTTTTGTTATTATTTATCTATTCCTGAGAGTTTATCTTATTTTTTATTTGTTTATTTAAATGAAGTCGACCAGTTGCCTGCCCTTCCTTCCATTATCCGTCACCGAGACAAACTGAACAAAGTTCTGAGGTCGACCTTGTAAAGATAAGGATTCAGGTCTGTCTGCTGTTTACCTTTGCTCCTGCGCGCACTGCCCTTCTCTCCACATTTATGTGTTTGTTTGTTTGTCTATCTAATCTTTTGGGTTTTATTTCTAATGAGGTCGACCAGTTGTCTATTTATTATTTTTTTTACTACGCATCAAGCTGCGCTGCTTGTCTTTGCTCCTGTGTGCTCGCGCACTCTCGCCTTTTCCACTTATTTTTATTTTTGATTTATTTTTGATTTATTTTGTCAATTTAAAAAAAAATACGCATCGTGCTGTGCTGTTTGTGTTTGCTTGAGTGCATTCGCGCGCTCTCGCTTTCTCCACTTTACAATTTTTTTGTTATTATTTATCTATTCCTGAGAGTTTATCTTATTTTTTATTTGTTTATTTAAATGAAGTCGACCAGTTGCCTGCCCTTCCTTCCATTATCCGTCACCGAGACAAACTGAACAAAGTTCTGAGGTCGACCTTGTAAAGATAAGGATTCAGGTCTGTCTGCTGTTTACCTTTGCTCCTGCGCGCACTGCCCTTCTCTCCACATTTATGTGTTTGTTTGTTTGTCTATCTAATCTTTTGGGTTTTTATTTCTAATGAGGTCGACCAGTTGTCTATTTATTATTTTTTTTACTACGCATCAAGCTGCGCTGCTTGTCTTTGCTCCTGTGTGCTCGCGCACTCTCGCCTTTTCCACTTATTTTTATTTTTGATTTATTTTTGATTTATTTTGTCAATTTAAAAAAAATACGCATCGTGCTGTGCTGTTTGTGTTTGCTTGAGTGCATTCGCGCGCTCTCGCTTTCTCCACTTTACAATTTTTTTGTTATTATTTATCTATTCCTGAGAGTTTATCTTATTTTTTATTTGTTTATTTAAATGAAGTCGACCAGTTGCCTGCCCTTCCTTCCATTATCCGTCACCGAGACAAACTGAACAAAGTTCTGAGGTCGACCTTGTAAAGATAAGGATTCAGGTCTGTCTGCTGTTTACCTTTGCTCCTGCGCGCACTGCCCTTCTCTCCACATTTATGTGTTTGTTTGTTTGTCTATCTAATCTTTTGGGTTTTTATTTCTAATGAGGTCGACCAGTTGTCTATTTATTATTTTTTTACTACGCATCAAGCTGCGCTGCTTGTCTTTGCTCCTGTGTGCTCGCGCACTCTCGCCTTTTCCACTTATTTTTATTTTTGATTTATTTTGTCAATTTAAAAAAAAATACGCATCGTGCTGTGCTGTTTGTGTTTGCTTGAGTGCATTCGCGCGCTCTCGCTTTCTCCACTTTACAATTTTTTTGTTATTATTTATCTATTCCTGAGAGTTTATCTTATTTTTTATTTGTTTATTTAAATGAAGTCGACCAGTTGCCTGCCCTTCCTTCCATTATCCGTCACCGAGACAAACTGAACAAAGTTCTGAGGTCGACCTTGTAAAGATAAGGATTCAGGTCTGTCTGCTGTTTACCTTTGCTCCTGCGCGCACTGCCCTTCTCTCCACATTTATGTGTTTGTTTGTTTGTCTATCTAATCTTTTGGGTTTTTATTTCTAATGAGGTCGACCAGTTGTCTATTTATTATTTTTTTTACTACGCATCAAGCTGCGCTGCTTGTCTTTGCTCCTGTGTGCTCGCGCACTCTCGCCTTTTCCACTTATTTTTATTTTTGATTTATTTTTGATTTATTTTGTCAATTTAAAAAAAAATACGCATCGTGCTGTGCTGTTTGTGTTTGCTTGAGTGCATTCGCGCGCTCTCGCTTTCTCCACTTTACAATTTTTTTGTTATTATTTATCTATTCCTGAGAGTTTATCTTATTTTTTATTTGTTTATTTAAATGAAGTCGACCAGTTGCCTGCCCTTCCTTCCATTATCCGTCACCGAGACAAACTGAACAAAGTTCTGAGGTCGACCTTGTAAAGATAAGGATTCAGGTCTGTCTGCTGTTTACCTTTGCTCCTGCGCGCACTGCCCTTCTCTCCACATTTATGTGTTTGTTTGTTTGTCTATCTAATCTTTTGGGTTTTTATTTCTAATGAGGTCGACCAGTTGTCTATTTATTATTTTTTTTACTACGCATCAAGCTGCGCTGCTTGTCTTTGCTCCTGTGTGCTCGCGCACTCTCGCCTTTTCCACTTATTTTTATTTTTGATTTATTTTTGATTTATTTTGTCAATTTAAAAAAAATACGCATCGTGCTGTGCTGTTTGTGTTTGCTTGAGTGCATTCGCGCGCTCTCGCTTTCTCCACTTTACAATTTTTTTGTTATTATTTATCTATTCCTGAGAGTTTATCTTATTTTTTATTTGTTTATTTAAATGAAGTCGACCAGTTGCCTGCCCTTCCTTCCATTATCCGTCACCGAGACAAACTGAACAAAGTTCTGAGGTCGACCTTGTAAAGATAAGGATTCAGGTCTGTCTGCTGTTTACCTTTGCTCCTGCGCGCACTGCCCTTCTCTCCACATTTATGTGTTTGTTTGTTTGTCTATCTAATCTTTTGGGTTTTTATTTCTAATGAGGTCGACCAGTTGTCTATTTATTATTTTTTTTACTACGCATCAAGCTGCGCTGCTTGTCTTTGCTCCTGTGTGCTCGCGCACTCTCGCCTTTTCCACTTATTTTTATTTTTGATTTATTTTGTCAATTTAAAAAAAAATACGCATCGTGCTGTGCTGTTTGTGTTTGCTTGAGTGCATTCGCGCGCTCTCGCTTTCTCCACTTTACAATTTTTTTGTTATTATTTATCTATTCCTGAGAGTTTATCTTATTTTTTATTTGTTTATTTAAATGAAGTCGACCAGTTGCCTGCCCTTCCTTCCATTATCCGTCACCGAGACAAACTGAACAAAGTTCTGAGGTCGACCTTGTAAAGATAAGGATTCAGGTCTGTCTGCTGTTTACCTTTGCTCCTGCGCGCACTGCCCTTCTCTCCACATTTATGTGTTTGTTTGTTTGTCTATCTAATCTTTTGGGTTTTTATTTCTAATGAGGTCGACCAGTTGTCTATTTATTATTTTTTTTACTACGCATCAAGCTGCGCTGCTTGTCTTTGCTCCTGTGTGCTCGCGCACTCTCGCCTTTTCCACTTATTTTTATTTTTGATTTATTTTTGATTTATTTTGTCAATTTAAAAAAAATACGCATCGTGCTGTGCTGTTTGTGTTTGCTTGAGTGCATTCGCGCGCTCTCGCTTTCTCCACTTTACAATTTTTTTGTTATTATTTATCTATTCCTGAGAGTTTATCTTATTTTTTATTTGTTTATTTAAATGAAGTCGACCAGTTGCCTGCCCTTCCTTCCATTATCCGTCACCGAGACAAACTGAACAAAGTTCTGAGGTCGACCTTGTAAAGATAAGGATTCAGGTCTGTCTGCTGTTTACCTTTGCTCCTGCGCGCACTGCCCTTCTCTCCACATTTATGTGTTTGTTTGTTTGTCTATCTAATCTTTTGGGTTTTTATTTCTAATGAGGTCGACCAGTTGTCTATTTATTATTTTTTTTACTACGCATCAAGCTGCGCTGCTTGTCTTTGCTCCTGTGTGCTCGCGCACTCTCGCCTTTTCCACTTATTTTTATTTTTGATTTATTTTTGATTTATTTTGTCAATTTAAAAAAAAATACGCATCGTGCTGTGCTGTTTGTGTTTGCTTGAGTGCATTCGCGCGCTCTCGCTTTCTCCACTTTACAATTTTTTTGTTATTATTTATCTATTCCTGAGAGTTTATCTTATTTTTTATTTGTTTATTTAAATGAAGTCGACCAGTTGCCTGCCCTTCCTTCCATTATCCGTCACCGAGACAAACTGAACAAAGTTCTGAGGTCGACCTTGTAAAGATAAGGATTCAGGTCTGTCTGCTGTTTACCTTTGCTCCTGCGCGCACTGCCCTTCTCTCCACATTTATGTGTTTGTTTGTTTGTCTATCTAATCTTTTGGGTTTTTATTTCTAATGAGGTCGACCAGTTGTCTATTTATTATTTTTTTTACTACGCATCAAGCTGCGCTGCTTGTCTTTGCTCCTGTGTGCTCGCGCACTCTCGCCTTTTCCACTTATTTTTATTTTTGATTTATTTTTGATTTATTTTGTCAATTTAAAAAAAAATACGCATCGTGCTGTGCTGTTTGTGTTTGCTTGAGTGCATTCGCGCGCTCTCGCTTTCTCCACTTTACAATTTTTTGTTATTATTTATCTATTCCTGAGAGTTTATCTTATTTTTTATTTGTTTATTTAAATGAAGTCGACCAGTTGCCTGCCCTTCCTTCCATTATCCGTCACCAAGACAAACTGAACAAAGTTCTGAGGTCGACCTTGTAAAGATAAGGATTCAGGTCTGTCTGCTGTTTACCTTTGCTCCTGCGCGCACTGCCCTTCTCTCCACATTTATGTGTTTGTTTGTTTGTCTATCTAATCTTTTGGGTTTTTATTTCTAATGAGGTCGACCAGTTGTCTATTTATTATTTTTTTTAACTACGCATCAAGCTGCGCTGCTTGTCTTTGCTCCTGTGTGCTCGCGCACTCTCGGCTTTTCCACTTATTTTTATTTTTGATTTATTTTTGATTTATTTTGTCAATTTTAAAAAAAAATACGCATCGTGCTGTGCTGTTTGTGTTTGCTTGAGTGCATTCGCGCGCTCTCGCTTTCTCCACTTTACAATTTTTTTGTTATTATTTAACTATTCCTGAGAGTTTATCTTATTTTTTAGTTGTTTATTTAAATGAAGTCGACCAGTTGCCTGCCCTTCCTTCCATTATCCGTCACCGAGACAAACTGAACAAAGTTCTGAGGTCGACCTTGTAAAGATAAGGATTCAGGTCTGTCTGCTGTTTACCTTTGCTCCTGCGCGCACTGCCCTTCTCTCCACATTTATGTGTTTGTTTGTTTGTCTATCTAATCTTTTGGGTTTTTATTTCTAATGAGGTCGACCAGTTGTCTATTTATTATTTCTTTTTACTACGCATCAAGCTGCGCTGCTTGTCATTGCTCCTGTGTGCTCGCGCACTCTCGCCTTTTCCACTTATTTTTATTTTTGATTTATTTTTGATTTATTTTGTCAATTTAAAAAAAAATACGCATCGTGCTGTGCTGTTTGTGTTTGCTTGAGTGCATTCGCGCGCTCTCGCTTTCTCCACTTTACAATTTTTTTGTTATTATTTATCTATTCCTGAGAGTTTATCTTATATTTTATTTGTTTATTTAAATGAAGTCGACCAGTTGCCTGCCCTTCCTTCCATTATCCGTCACCGAGACACACTGAACAAAGTTCTGAGGTCGACCTTGTAAAGATAAGGATTCAGGTCTGTCTGCTGTTTACCTTTGCTCCTGCGCGCACTGCCCTTCTCTCCACATTTATGTGTTTGTTTGTCTATCTAATCTTTTGGGTTTTTATTTGTAATGAGGTCGACCAGTTGTCTATTTATTATTTTTTTACTACGCATCAAGCTGCGCTGCTTGTCTTTGCTCCTTTGTGCTCGCGCACTCTCGCCTTTTCCACTTATTTTTATTTTTGATTTATTTTGTCAATTTTAAAAAAAAATACGCATCGTGCTGTGCTGTTTGTGTTTGCTTGAGTGCATTCGCGCGCTCCTCGCTTTCTCCACTTTACAATGTTTTTGTTATTATTTATCTACTCCTGAGAGTTTATCTTATTTTTTATTTGTTTATTTAAATGAAGTCGACCAGTTGCCTGCCCTTCCTTCCATTATCCGTCACCGAGACAAACTGAACAAAGTTCTGAGGTCGACCTTGTAAAGATAAGGATTCAGGTCTGTCTGCTGTTTCCCTTTGCTCCTGCGCGCACTGCCCTTCTCTCCACATTTATGTGTTTGTTTGTTTGTCTATCTAATCTTTTGGGTTTTTATTTCTAATGAGGTCGACCAGTTGTCTATTTATTATTTTTTTTACTACGCATCAAGCTGCGCTGCTTGTCTTTGCTCCTGTGTGCTCGCGCACTCTCGCCTTTTCCACTTATTTTTATTTTTGATTTATTTTTGATTTATTTTGTCAATTTTAAAAAAAATACGCATCGTGCTGTGCTGTTTGTGTTTGCTTGAGTGCATTCGCGCGCTCTCGCTTTCTCCACCTTACAATTTTTGTAATTATTTATCTATTCCTGAGAGTTTATCTTATATTTTATTTGTTTATTTAAATGAATTTGACCAGTTGCCTGCCCTTCCTTCCATTATCCGTCACCGAGACAAACTGAACAAAGTTCTGAGGTCGACCTTGTAAAGATAAGGATTCAGGTCTGTCTGCTGTTTCCCTTTGCTCCTGCGCACACTGCCCTTCTCTCCACAATTATGTGTTTGTTTGTTTGTCTATCTAATCTTTTGGGTTTTTATTTCTAATGAGGTCGACCAGTTGTCTATTTATTATTTTTTTACTACGCATCAAGCTGCGCTGCTTGTCTTTGCTCCTTTGTGCTCGCGCACTCTCGCCTTTTCCACTTATTTTTATTTTTGATTTATTTTGTCAATTTTAAAAAAAATACGCATCGTGCTGTGCTGTTTGTGTTTGCTTGAGTGCATTCGCGCGCTCTCGCTTTCTCCACTTTACAATTTTTTTGTTATTATTTATCTATTCCTGAGAGTTTATCTTATTTTTTTTGTTTATTTAAATGAAGTCGACCAGTTGCCAGCCCTTACTTCCATTATCCGTCACCGAGACAAACTGAACAACGTTCTGAGGTCGACCTTGTAAAGATAAGGATTCAGGTCTGTCTTCTGTTTACTTTGCTCCTGCGCGCATTGCCATTCTCTCCACATTTATGTGTTTGTTTGTTTGTCTATCTAATCTTTTGGGTTTTTATTTCTAATGAGGTCGACCAGTTGTCTATTTATTATTTTTTCTACTACGCATCAAGCTACGCTGCTTGTCTTTATTCCTGTGTGCTCGCGCACTCTCGCCTTTTCCACTTATTTTTATTTTTCATTTATTTTTTATTTATTTTGTCAATTTAAAAAAAATACGCATCGTGCTGTGCTGTTTGTGTTTGCTTGAGTGCATTCGCGCGCTCTCGCTTTCTCCACTTTACAATTTTTTTGTTATTATTTATCTACTCCTGAGAGTTTATCTTATTTTTTATTTGTTTATTTAAATGAAGTCGACCAGTTGCCTGCCCTTCCTTCCATTATCCGTTACCGAGACAAACTGAACAATTTTTCTCAGGTCGACCTTGTAAAGATAAGGATTCAGGTCTGTCTGCTGTTTCCCCTTTTCTCCTGCGCTCACTGCCCTTCTCTCCACATTTATGTGTTTGTTTGTTTGTCTATCTAATCTTTTGGGTTTTTATTTCTAATGAGGTCGACCAGTTGTCTATTTATTATTTTTTTTTACTACGCATCAAGCTGCGCTGCTTGTCTTTGCTCGTGTGTGCTCGTGCACTCTCGCCTTTTCCACTTATTTTTATTTTTGATTTATTTTTGATTTATTTTGTCAATTTAAAAAAAAATACGCATCGTGCTGTGCTGTTTGTGTTTGCTTGAGTGCAATCGCGCGCTCTCGCTTTCTCCACTTTACAATTTTTTTGTTATTATTTATCTATTCCTGAGAGTTTATCTTATTTTTTATTTGTTTATTTAAATGAAGTCGACCAGTTGCCTGCCCTTCCTTCCATTATCCGTCACCGAGACAAACTGAACAAAGTTCTGAGGTCGACCTTGTAAAGATAAGGATTCAGGTCTGTCTCCTGTTTACCTTTGCTCCTGCGCGCACTGCCCTTCTCTCCACATTTATGTGTTTGTTTGTTTGTCTATCTAATCTTTTGGGTTTTATTTCTAATGAGGTCGACCAGATGTCTATTTATTATTTTTTTTATTACGCATCAAGCTGCGCTGCTTGTCTTTGCTCCTGTGTGCTCGCGCACTCTCGCCTTTTCCACTTTTTATTTTTGATTTATTTTTGATTTATTTTGTCAATTTAAAAAAAATACGCATCGTGCTGTGCTGTTTGTGTTTGCTTGAGTGCATTCGCGCGCTCTCGCTTTCTCCACTTTACAATTTTTTTGTTATTATTTATCTATTCCTGAGAGAGTATCTTATTTTTATTTGTTTATTTAAATGAAGTCGACCAGTTGCCTGCCCTTCCTTCCATTATCCGTCACCGAGACAAACTGAACAAAGTTCTGAGGTCGACCTTGTAAAGATAAGGATTCAGGTCTGTCTGCTGTTTACCTTTGCTCCTGCGCGCACTGCCCTTCTCTCCACATTTATGTTTTGTTTGTTTGTCTATCTAATCTTTTGGGTTTTTATTTCTAATGAGGTCGACCAGTTGTCTATTTATTATTTTTTTTACTACGCATCAAGCTGCGCTGCTTGTCTTTGCTCCTGTGTGCTCGCGCACTCTCGCCTTTTCCACTAATTTTTATTTTTGATTTATTTTGTCAATTTAAAAAAAAATACGCATCGTGCTGTGCTGTTTGTTTGCTTGAGTGCATTCGCGCGCTCTCGCATTCTCCACTTTACAATTTTTTTGTTATTTTTTTATCCATTCCTGAGAGTTTATCTTATTTTTTATTTGTTTATTTAAATGAAGTCGACCAGTTGCCTGCCCTTCCTTCCATTATCCGTCACCGAGACAAATTGAACAAAGTTCTGAGGTCGACCTTGTAAAGATAAGGATTCAGGTCTGTCTGCTGTTTACCTTTGCTCCTGCGCGCACTGCCCTTCTCTCCACATTTATGTGTTTGTTTGTTTGTCTATCTAATCTTTTGGGTTTTTATTTCTAATGAGGTCGACCAGTTGTCTATTTATTATTTTTTTTTACTACGCATCAGGCTACGCTGCTTGTCTTTGCTCCTGTGTGCTCGCGCACTCTCGCCTTTTCCACTTATTTTTATTTTTGATTTATTTTTGATTTATTTTGTCAATTAAAAAAAATACGCATCGTGCTGTGCTGTTTGTGTTTGCTTGAGTGCATTCGCGCGCTCTCGCTTTCTCCACTTTTCAATTTTTTTGTTATTATTTATCTATTCCTGAGAGTTTATCTTATTTTTTATTTGTTTTTTTAAATGAATTTGACCAGTTGCCTGCCCTTCCTTCCATTATCCGTCACCGAGACAAACTGAACAAAGTTCTGAGGTCGACCTTGTAAAGATAAGGATTCAGGTCTGTCTGCTGTTTACCTTTGCTCCTGCCCGCACTGCCCTTCTCTCCACAATTATGTGTTTGTTTGTTTGTCTATCTAATCTTTTGGGTTTTTATTTCTAATGAGGTCGACCAGTTGTCTATTTATTATTTTTTTACTACGCATCAAGCTGCGCTGCTTGTCTTTTGCTCCTGTGTGCTCGCTCACTCTCGCCTTTTCCACTTATTTTTATTTTTGATTTATTTTGTCAATTTTAAAAAAAAATACGCATCGTGCTGTGCTGTTTGTGTTTGCTTGAGTGCATTCGCGCGCTCTCGCTTTCTCCACTTTACAATTTTTTTGTTATTATTTATCTATTCCTGAGAGTTTATCTTATTTTTTATTTGTTTATTTAAATGAAGTCGACCAGTTGCCTGCCCTTCCTTCCATTATCCGTCACCGAGACAAACTGAACAAAGTTCTTAGGTCGACCTTGTAAAGATAAGGATTCAGGTCTGTCTGCTGTTTACCTTTGCTCCTGCGCGCACTGCCCTTCTCTCCACATTTATGTGTTTGTTTGTTTGTCTATCTAATCTTTTGGGTTTTTATTTCTAATTAGGTCGACCAGTTGTCTATTTATTATTTTTTTTACTACGCATCAAGCTGCGCTGCTTGTCTTTGCTCCTGTGTGCTGGCGCACTCTCTCCTTTTCCACTTATTTTTATTTTTGATTTATTTTTTCAATTTAAAAAAAAATACGCATCGTGCTGTGCTGTTTGTGTTTACTTGAGTGCAATCGCGCGCTCTCGCTTTCTCCACTTTACAATTTTTTTGTTATTATTTATCTATTCCTGAGAGTTTATCTTATTTTTTATTTGTTTATTTAAAATGAAGTCGACCAGTTGCCTGCCCTTCCTTCCATTATCCGTCACTAGACAAACTGAACAAAGTTCTGAGGTCGACCTTGTAAAGATAAGGATTCAGGTCTGTCTCCTGTTTACCTTTGCTCCTGCGCGCACTGCCCTTCTCTCCACATTTATGTGTTTGTTTGTTTGTCTATCTAATCTTTTGGGTTATTATTTCTAATGAGGTCGACCAGATGTCTATTTATTATTTTTTTTACTACGCATCAAGCTGCGCTGCTTGTCTTTGCTCCTGTGTGTTCGCGCACTCTCGCCTTTTCCACTTTTTATTTTTGATTTATTTTTGATTTATTTTGTCAATTTAAAAAAAATACGCATCGTGCTGTGCTGTTTGTGTTTGCTTGAGTGCATTCGCGCGCTCTCAGCTTTCTCCACTTTACAATTTTTTTGTTATTATTTATCTATTCCTGAGAGTTTATCTTATTTTTATTTGTTTATTTAAATGAATTCGACCAGTTGCCTGCCCTTCCTTCCATTATCCGTCACCGAGACAAACTGAACAAAGTTCTGAGGTCGACCTTGTAAAGATAAGGATTCAGGTCTGTCTGCTGTTTACCTTTGCTCCTGCGCGCACTGCCCTTCTCTCCACATTTATGTGTTTGTTTGTTTGTCTATCTAATCTTTTGGGTTTTTATTTCTAATGAGGTCGACCAGTTGTCTATTTATTATTTTTTTTACTACGCATCAAGCTGCGCTGCTTGTCTTTGCTCCTGTGTGCTCGCGCACTCTCGCCTTTTCCACTTATTTTTATTTTTGATTTATTTTGTCAATTTAAAAAAAAAATACGCATCGTGCTGTGCTGTTTGTTTGCTTGAGTGCATTCGCGCGCTCTCGCATTCTCCACTTTACAATATTTTTGTTATTTTTTATCCATTCCTGAGAGTTTATCTTATTTTTTATTTGTTTATTTAAATGAAGTCGACCAGTTGCCTGCCCTTCCTTCCATTATCCGTCACCGAGACAAACTGAACAAAGTTCTGAGGTCGACCTTGTAAAGATAAGGATTCAGGTCTGTCTGCTGTTTACCTTTGCTCCTGCGCGCACTGCCCTTCTCTCCACATTTATGTGTTTGTTTGTTTGTCTATCTAATCTTTTGGGTTTTTATTTCTAATGAGGTCGACCAGTTGTCTATTTATTATTTTTTTTTACTACGCATCAGGCTACGCTGCTTGTCTTTGCTCCTGTGTGCTCGCGCACTCTCGCCTTTTCCCACTTATTTTTATTTTTGATTTATTTTTGATTTATTTTGTCAATTAAAAAAAATACGCATCGTGCTGTGCTGTTTGTGTTTGCTTGAGTGCATTCGCGCGCTCTCGCTTTCTCCACTTTTCAATTTTTTGTTATTATTTATCTATTCCTGAGAGTTTATCTTATTTTTTATTTTGTTTTTTTAAATGAATTTGACCAGTTGCCTGCCCTTCCTTCATTATCCGTCACCGAGACAAACTGAACAAAGTTCTGAGGTCGACCTTGTAAAGATAAGGATCAGGTCTGTCTGCTGTTTACCTTTGCTCCTGCGCGCACTGCCCTTCTCTCCACAATTATGTGTTTGTTTGTTTGTCTATCTAATCTTTTGGGTTTTTATTTCTAATGAGGTCGACCAGTTGTCTATTTATTATTTTTTTACTACGCATCAAGCTGTGCTGCTTGTCTTTGCTCCTGTGTGCTCGCTCACTCTCGCCTTTTCCACTTATTTTTATTTTTGATTTATTTTGTCAATTTTAAAAAAAAATACGCATCGTGCTGTGCTGTTTGTGTTTGCTTGAGTGCATTCGCGCGCTCTCGCTTTCTCCACTTTACAAT
Source organism: Perognathus longimembris pacificus (assembly GCF_023159225.1). Lineage (NCBI taxonomy): Eukaryota > Metazoa > Chordata > Mammalia > Rodentia > Heteromyidae > Perognathus > Perognathus longimembris. Next base: position 43,541 of record NW_025957655.1, read on the forward strand.
TTTTTTGTTATTATTTATCTATTCCTGAGAGTTTATCTTATTTTTTTTGTTTATTTAAATGAAGTCGACCAGTTGCCTGCCCTTACTTCCATTATCCGTCACCGAGACAAACTGAACAACGTTCTGAGGTCGACCTTGTAAAGATAAGGATTCAGGTCTGTCTTCTGTTTACCTTTGCTCCTGCGCGCATTGCCATTCTCTCCACATTTATGTGTTTGTTTGTTTGTCTATCTAATCTTTTGGGTTTTTATTTCTAATGAGGTCGACCAGTTGTCTATTTATTATTTTTTTTACTACGCATCAAGCTGCGCTGCTTGTCTTTGCTCCTGTGTGCTCGCGCACTCTCGCCTTTTCCACTTATTTTTATTTTTGATTTATTTTAGATTTATTTTGTCAATTTAAAAAAAAATACGCATCGTGCTGTGCTGTTTGTGTTTGCTTGAGTGCATTCGCGCGCTCTCGCTTTCTCCACTTTACAATTTTTTTGTTATTATTTATGTATTCCTGAGAGTTTATCTTATTTTTTATTTGTGTATTTAAATGAAGTCGACCAGTTGCCTGCCCTTCCTTCCATTATCCGTCACCGAGACAAACTGAACAAAGTTCTTAGGTCGACCTTGTAAAGATAAGGATTCAGGTCTGTCTGCTGTTTACCTTTGCTCCTGCGCGCACTGCCCTTCTCTCCACATTTATGTGTTTGTTTGTTTGTCTATCTAATCTTTTGGGTTTTTATTTCTAATTAGGTCGACAAGTTGTCTATTTATTATTTTTTTTACTACGCAACAAGCTGCGCTGCTTGTCTTTGCTCCTGTGTGCTGGCGCACTCTCTCCTTTTCCACTTATTTTTATTTTTGATTTATTTTTTCAATTTAAAAAAAAATACGCATCGTGCTGTGCTGTTTGTGTTTGCTTGAGTGCAATCGCGCGCTCTCGCTTTCTCCACTTTACAATTTTTTTGTTATTATTTATCTATTCCTGAGAGTTTATCTTATTTTTTATTTGTTTATTTAAATGAAGTCGACCAGTTGCCTGCCCTTCCTTCCATTATCCTTCACCGAGACAAACTGAACAAAGTTCTGAGGTCGACCTTGTAAAGATAAGGATTCAGGTCTGTCTGCTGTTTACCTTTGCTCCTGCGCGCACTGCCCTTCTCTCCACATTTATGTGTTTGTTTGTTTGTCTATCTAAATTTTGGGTTTTTATTTCTAATGAGGTCGACCAGATGTCTATTTATTATTTTTTTTACTACGCATCAAGCTGCGCTGGTTGTCTTTGCTCCTGTGTGCTCGCGCACTCTCGCCTTTTCCACTTATTTTTATTTTTGATTCATTTTTGATTTATTTTGTCAATTAAAAAAAATACGCATCATGCTGTGCTGTTTGTGTTTGCTTGAGTGCATTAGCGGGCTCTCGCTTTCTCCACTTTACAATTTTTTTGTTATTATTTATCTATTCCTGAGAGTTTATCTTATTTTTATTTGTTTATTTAAATGAATCAGTCGACCCAGTTGCCCTGCCCTTCCTTCCATTATCCGTCACCGAGACAAACTGAACAAAGTTCTGAGGTCGACCTTGTAAAGATAAGGATTCAGGTCTGTCTGCTGTTTACCTTTGCTCCTGCGCGCACTGCCCTTCTCTCCACATTTATGTGTTTGTTTGTTTGTCTATCTAATCTTTTGGGTTTTTATTTCTAATTAGGTCGACCAGTTGTCTATTTATTATTTTTTTTACTACGCATCAAGCTGCGCTGCTTGTCTTTGCTCCTGTGTGCTCGCGCACTCTCGCCTTTTCCACTTATTTTTATTTTTGATTTATTTTGTCAATTTAAAAAAAAAAATACGCATCGTGCTGTGCTGTTTGTGTTTGCTT
>NW_025957656.1:0-37340 GCF_023159225.1 Perognathus longimembris pacificus
TGAATCCTTATCTTTACAAGGTCGACCTCAGAACATTGTTCAGTTTGTCTCGGTGACGGATAATGGAAGGAAGGGCAGGCAACTGGTCGACTTCATTTAAATAAACAAATAAAAAATAAGATAAACTCTCAGGAATAGATAAATAATAACAAAAAAAATTGTAAAGTGGAGAAAGCGAGAGCGCGCAAATGCACTCAAGCAAACACAAACAGCACAGCACGATGCGTATTTTTTTTTTAAAATGACAAAATAAATCAATCAAAAATAAAAATAAGTGGAAAAGGCGAGAGTGCGCGAGCACACAGGAGCAAAGACAAGCAGCGCAGCTTGATGCGTAGTAAAAAAAATAATAAATAGACAACTGGTCGACCTCATTAGAAATAAAAACCCAAAAGATTAGATAGACAAACAAACAAACACATAAATGTGGAGAGAAGGGCAGTGCGCGCAGGAGCAAAGGTAAACAGCAGACAGACCTGAATCCTTATCTTTACAAGGTCGACCTCAGAACTTTGTTCAGTTTGTCTCGGTGACGGATAATGGAAGGAAGGGCAGGCAACTGGTCGACTTCATTTAAATAAACAAATAAAAAATAAGATAAACTCTCAGGAATAGATAAATAATAACAAAAAAATTGTATAGTGGAGAAAGCGAGAGCTCGCGAATGCACTCAAGCAAACACAAACAGCACAGCACGATGCGTATTTTTTTAAAATTGACAAAATAAATCAATCAAAAATAAAAATAAGTGGAAAAGGCGAGAGTGCGCGAGCACACAGGAGCAAAGACAAGCAGCGCAGCTTGATGCGTAGTAAAAAAAATAATAAATAGACAACTGGTCGACCTCATTAGAAATAAAAACCCAAAAGATTAGATAGACAAACAAACAAACACATAAATGTGGAGAGAAGGGCAGTGCGCGCAGGAGCAAAGGTAAAGAGCAGACAGACTGAATCCTTATCTTTACAAGGTCGACCTCAGAACATTGTTCAGTTTGTCTCGGTGACGGATAATGGAAGGAAGGGCAGGCAACTGGTCGACTTCATTTAAATAAACAAATAAAAAATAAGATAAACTCTCAGGAATAGATAAATAATAACAAAAAAAATTGTAAAGTGGAGAAAGCGAGAGCGCGCAAATGCACTCAAGCAAACACAAACAGCACAGCACGATGCGTATTTTTTTTTAAATTGACAAAATAAATCAAAAATAAATCAAAAATAAAAATAAGTGGAAAAGGCGAGAGTGCGCGAGCACACAGGAGCAAAGACAAGCAGCGCAGCTTGATGCGTAGTAAAAAAAATAATAAATAGACAACTGGTCGACCTCATTAGAAATAAAAACCCAAAAGATTAGATAGACAAACAAACAAACACATAAATGTGGAGAGAAGGGCAGTGCGCGCAGGAGCAAAGGTAAACAGCAGACAGACCTGAATCCTTATCTTTACAAGGTCGACCTCAGAACTTTGTTCAGTTTGTCTCGGTGACGGATAATGGAAGGAAGGGCAGGCAACTGGTCGACTTCATTTAAATAAACAAATAAAAAATAAGATAAACTCTCAGGAATAGATAAATAATAACAAAAAATTGTAAAGTGGAGAAAGCGAGAGCGCGCGAATGCACTCAAGCAAACACAAACAGCACAGCACGATGCGTATTTTTTTTTAAAATGACAAAATAAATCAATCAAAAATAAAAATAAGTGGAAAAGGCGAGAGTGCGCGAGCACACAGGAGCAAAGACAAGCAGCGCAGCTTGATGCGTAGTAAAAAAAATAATAAATAGACAACTGGTCGACCTCATTAGAAATAAAAACCCAAAAGATTAGATAGACAAACAAACAAACACATAAATGTGGAGAGAAGGGCAGTGCGCGCAGGAGCAAAGGTAAACAGCAGACAGACCTGAATCCTTATCTTTACAAGGTCGACCTCAGAACTTTGTTCAGTTTGTCTCGGTGACGGATAATGGAAGGAAGGGCAGGCAACTGGTCGACTTCATTTAAATAAACAAATAAAAAATAAGATAAACTCTCAGGAATAGATAAATAATAACAAAAAATTGTAAAGTGGAGAAAGCGAGAGCGCGCGAATGCACTCAAGCAAACACAAACAGCACAGCACGATGCGTATTTTTTTTTTAAAATGACAAAATAAATCAATCAAAAATAAAAATAAGTGGAAAAGGCGAGAGTGCGCGAGCACACAGGAGCAAAGACAAGCAGCGCAGCTTGATGCGTAGTAAAAAAAATAATAAATAGACAACTGGTCGACCTCATTAGAAATAAAAACCCAAAAGATTGGATAGACAAACAAACAAACACATAAATGTGGAGAGAAGGGCAGTGCGCGCAGGAGCAAAGGTAAACAGCAGACAGACCTGAATCCTTATCTTTACAACGTCGACCTCAGAACTTTGTTCAGTTTGTCTCGGTGACGGATAATGGAAGGAAGGGCAGGCAACTGGTCGACTTCATTTAAATAAACAAATAAAAAATAAGATAAACTCTCAGGAATAGATAAATAATAACAAAAAAATTGTAAAGTGGAGAAAGCGAGAGCGCGCGAATGCACTCAAGCAAACACAAACAGCACAGCACGATGCATATTTTTTTTTAAAATTGACAAAATAAATCAAAAATAAAATAAGTGGAAAAGGCGAGAGTGCGCGAGCACACAGGAGCAAAGACAAGCAGCGCAGCTTGATGCGTAGTAAAAAAAAATAATAAATAGACAACTGGTCGACCTCATTAGAAATAAAAACCCAAAAGATTAGATAGACAAACAAACAAACACATAAATGTGGAGAGAAGGGCAGTGCGCGCAGGAGCAAAGGTAAACAGCAGACAGACCTGAATCCTTATCTTTACAAGGTCGACCTCAGAACTTTGTTCAGTTTGTCTCGGTGACGGATAATGGAAGGAAGGGCAGGCAACTGGTCGACTTCATTTAAATTAACAAATAAAAAGTAAGATAAACTCTCAGGAATAGATAAATAATAACAAAAAAATTGTAAAGTGGAGAAAGCGAGAGCGCGCGAATGCACTCAAGCAAACACAAACAGCACAGCACGATGCGTATTTTTTTTTAAAATTGACAAAATAAATCAAAAATAATTCAAAAATAAAAATAAGTGGAAAAGGCGAGAGTGCGCGAGCACACAGGAGCAAAGACAAGCAGCGCAGCTTCATGCGTAGTAAAATAAATAATAAATAGACAACTGGTCGACCTCATTAGAAATAAAACCCAAAAGATTAGATAGACAAACAAACAAACATATAAATGTGGAGAGAAGGGCAGTGCGCGCAGGAGCAAAGGTAAACAGCAGACAGACCTGAATCCTTATCTTTACAAGGTCGACCTCAGAACTTTGTTCAGTTTGTCTCGGTGACGGATAATGGAAGGAAGGGCAGGCAACTGGTCGACTTCATTTAAATAAACAAATAAAAAATAAGATAAACTCTCAGGAATAGATAAATAATAACAAACAAATTGTAAAGTGGACAAAGCGGGAGCGCGCGAATGCACTCAAGCAAACACAAACAGCACAGCACGATGCGTATTTTTTTTTAAATTGATAAAATATATCAAAAATAAATCAAAAATAAAAATAAGTGGAAAAGGCGAGAGTGCGCGAGCACACAGGAGCAAAGACAAGCAGCGCAGCTTGATCCGTAGTAAAAAAAATAATAAATAGACAACTGGTCGACCTCATTAGAAATAAAAACCCAAAAGATTAGATAGACAAACAAACAAACACATAAATGTGGAGAGAATGGCAGTGCGCGCAGGAGCAAAGGTAAACAGCAGACAGACCTGAATCCTTAACTTTACAAGGTCGACCTCAGAACTTTGTTCAGTTTGTCTCGGTGACGGATAATGGAAGGAAGGGCAGGCAACTGGTCGACTTCATTTAAATAAACAAATAATAAATAAGATAAACTCTCAGGAATAGATAAATAATAACAAAAAATTGTAAAGTGGAGAAAGCGAGAGCGCGCGAATGCACTCAAGCAAACACAAACAGCACAGCACGATGCGTATTTTTTTTTAAAATTGACAAAATAAATCAAAAATAAATCAAAAATAAAAATAAGTGGAAAAGGCGAGAGTGCGCGAGCACACAGGAGCAAAGACAAGCAGCGCAGCTTCATGCGTAGTAAAATAAATAATAAATAGACAACTGGTCGACCTCATTAGAAATAAAAACCCAAAAGATTAGATAGACAAACAAACAAACATATAAATGTGGAGAGAAGGGCAGTGCGCGCAGGAGCAAAGGTAAACAGCAGACAGACCTGAATCCTTATCTTTACAAGGTCGACCTCACAACTTTGTTCAGTTTGTCTCGGTGACGGATAATGGAAGGAAGGGCAGGCAACTGGTCGACTTCATTTAAATAAACAAATAAAAAATAAGATAAACTCTCAGGAATAGATAAATAATAACAAAAAAAATTGTAAAGTGGAGAAAGCGAGAGCGCGCAAATGCACTCAAGCAAACACAAACAGCACAGCACGATGCGTATTTTTTTTTTAAAATGACAAAATAAATCAATCAAAAATAAAAATAAGTGGAAAAGGCGAGAGTGCGCGAGCACACAGGAGCAAAGACAAGCAGCGCAGCTTGATGCGTAGTAAAAAAAATAATAAATAGACAACTGGTCGACCTCATTAGAAATAAAAACCCAAAAGATTAGATAGACAAACAAACAAACACATAAATGTGGAGAGAAGGGCAGTGCGCGCAGGAGCAAAGGTAAACAGCAGACAGACCTGAATCCTTATCTTTACAAGGTCGACCTCAGAACTTTGTTCAGTTTGTCTCGGTGACGGATAATGGAAGGAAGGGCAGGCAACTGGTCGACTTCATTTAAATAAACAAATAAAAAATAAGATAAACTCTCAGGAATAGATAAATAATAACAAAAAAATTGTATAGTGGAGAAAGCGAGAGCTCGCGAATGCACTCAAGCAAACACAAACAGCACAGCACGATGCGTATTTTTTTTAAAATTGACAAAATAAATCAATCAAAAATAAAAATAAGTGGAAAAGGCGAGAGTGCGCGAGCACACAGGAGCAAAGACAAGCAGCGCAGCTTGATGCGTAGTAAAAAAAATAATAAATAGACAACTGGTCGACCTCATTAGAAATAAAAACCCAAAAGATTAGATAGACAAACAAACAAACACATAAATGTGGAGAGAAGGGCAGTGCGCGCAGGAGCAAAGGTAAAGAGCAGACAGACCTGAATCCTTATCTTTACAAGGTCGACCTCAGAACATTGTTCAGTTTGTCTCGGTGACGGATAATGGAAGGAAGGGCAGGCAACTGGTCGACTTCATTTAAATAAACAAATAAAAAATAAGATAAACTCTCAGGAATAGATAAATAATAACAAAAAAAATTGTAAAGTGGAGAAAGCGAGAGCGCGCAAATGCACTCAAGCAAACACAAACAGCACAGCACGATGCGTATTTTTTTTTAAATTGACAAAATAAATCAAAAATAAATCAAAAATAAAAATAAGTGGAAAAGGCGAGAGTGCGCGAGCACACAGGAGCAAAGACAAGCAGCGCAGCTTGATGCGTAGTAAAAAAAATAATAAATAGACAACTGGTCGACCTCATTAGAAATAAAAACCCAAAAGATTAGATAGACAAACAAACAAACACATAAATGTGGAGAGAAGGGCAGTGCGCGCAGGAGCAAAGGTAAACAGCAGACAGACCTGAATCCTTATCTTTACAAGGTCGACCTCAGAACTTTGTTCAGTTTGTCTCGGTGACGGATAATGGAAGGAAGGGCAGGCAACTGGTCGACTTCATTTAAATAAACAAATAAAAAATAAGATAAACTCTCAGGAATAGATAAATAATAACAAAAAATTGTAAAGTGGAGAAAGCGAGAGCGCGCGAATGCACTCAAGCAAACACAAACAGCACAGCACGATGCGTATTTTTTTTTAAAATGACAAAATAAATCAATCAAAAATAAAAATAAGTGGAAAAGGCGAGAGTGCGCGAGCACACAGGAGCAAAGACAAGCAGCGCAGCTTGATGCGTAGTAAAAAAAATAATAAATAGACAACTGGTCGACCTCATTAGAAATAAAAACCCAAAAGATTAGATAGACAAACAAACAAACACATAAATGTGGAGAGAAGGGCAGTGCGCGCAGGAGCAAAGGTAAACAGCAGACAGACCTGAATCCTTATCTTTACAAGGTCGACCTCAGAACTTTGTTCAGTTTGTCTCGGTGACGGATAATGGAAGGAAGGGCAGGCAACTGGTCGACTTCATTTAAATAAACAAATAAAAAATAAGATAAACTCTCAGGAATAGATAAATAATAACAAAAAATTGTAAAGTGGAGAAAGCGAGAGCGCGCGAATGCACTCAAGCAAACACAAACAGCACAGCACGATGCGTATTTTTTTTTAAAATGACAAAATAAATCAATCAAAAATAAAAATAAGTGGAAAAGGCGAGAGTGCGCGAGCACACAGGAGCAAAGACAAGCAGCGCAGCTTGATGCGTAGTAAAAAAAATAATAAATAGACAACTGGTCGACCTCATTAGAAATAAAAACCCAAAAGATTGGATAGACAAACAAACAAACACATAAATGTGGAGAGAAGGGCAGTGCGCGCAGGAGCAAAGGTAAACAGCAGACAGACCTGAATCCTTATCTTTACAACGTCGACCTCAGAACTTTGTTCAGTTTGTCTCGGTGACGGATAATGGAAGGAAGGGCAGGCAACTGGTCGACTTCATTTAAATAAACAAATAAAAAATAAGATAAACTCTCAGGAATAGATAAATAATAACAAAAAAATTGTAAAGTGGAGAAAGCGAGAGCGCGCGAATGCACTCAAGCAAACACAAACAGCACAGCACGATGCATATTTTTTTTTAAAATTGACAAAATAAATCAAAAATAAAAATAAGTGGAAAAGGCGAGAGTGCGCGAGCACACAGGAGCAAAGACAAGCAGCGCAGCTTGATGCGTAGTAAAAAAAATAATAAATAGACAACTGGTCGACCTCATTAGAAATAAAAACCCAAAAGATTAGATAGACAAACAAACAAACACATAAATGTGGAGAGAAGGGCAGTGCGCGCAGGAGCAAAGGTAAACAGCAGACAGACCTGAATCCTTATCTTTACAAGGTCGACCTCAGAACTTTGTTCAGTTTGTCTCGGTGACGGATAATGGAAGGAAGGGCAGGCAACTGGTCGACTTCATTTAAATTAACAAATAAAAAGTAAGATAAACTCTCAGGAATAGATAAATAATAACAAAAAAATTGTAAAGTGGAGAAAGCGAGAGCGCGCGAATGCACTCAAGCAAACACAAACAGCACAGCACGATGCGTATTTTTTTTTAAAATTGACAAAATAAATCAAAAATAATTCAAAAATAAAAATAAGTGGAAAAGGCGAGAGTGCGCGAGCACACAGGAGCAAAGACAAGCAGCGCAGCTTCATGCGTAGTAAAATAAATAATAAATAGACAACTGGTCGACCTCATTAGAAATAAAAACCCAAAAGATTAGATAGACAAACAAACAAACATATAAATGTGGAGAGAAGGGCAGTGCGCGCAGGAGCAAAGGTAAACAGCAGACAGACCTGAATCCTTATCTTTACAAGGTCGACCTCAGAACTTTGTTCAGTTTGTCTCGGTGACGGATAATGGAAGGAAGGGCAGGCAACTGGTCGACTTCATTTAAATAAACAAATAAAAAATAAGATAAACTCTCAGGAATAGATAAATAATAACAAACAAATTGTAAAGTGGACAAAGCGGGAGCGCGCGAATGCACTCAAGCAAACACAAACAGCACAGCACGATGCGTATTTTTTTTTAAATTGATAAAATATATCAAAAATAAATCAAAAATAAAAATAAGTGGAAAAGGCGAGAGTGCGCGAGCACACAGGAGCAAAGACAAGCAGCGCAGCTTGATCCGTAGTAAAAAAAATAATAAATAGACAACTGGTCGACCTCATTAGAAATAAAAACCCAAAAGATTAGATAGACAAACAAACAAACACATAAATGTGGAGAGAATGGCAGTGCGCGCAGGAGCAAAGGTAAACAGCAGACAGACCTGAATCCTTAACTTTACAAGGTCGACCTCAGAACTTTGTTCAGTTTGTCTCGGTGACGGATAATGGAAGGAAGGGCAGGCAACTGGTCGACTTCATTTAAATAAACAAATAATAAATAAGATAAACTCTCAGGAATAGATAAATAATAACAAAAAATTGTAAAGTGGAGAAAGCGAGAGCGCGCGAATGCACTCAAGCAAACACAAACAGCACAGCACGATGCGTATTTTTTTTTAAAATTGACAAAATAAATCAAAAATAAATCAAAAATAAAAATAAGTGGAAAAGGCGAGAGTGCGCGAGCACACAGGAGCAAAGACAAGCAGCGCAGCTTCATGCGTAGTAAAATAAATAATAAATAGACAACTGGTCGACCTCATTAGAAATAAAAACCCAAAAGATTAGATAGACAAACAAACAAACATATAAATGTGGAGAGAAGGGCAGTGCGCGCAGGAGCAAAGGTAAACAGCAGACAGACCTGAATCCTTATCTTTACAAGGTCGACCTCAGAACTTTGTTCAGTTTGTCTCGGTGACGGCTAATGAAGGAAGGGCAGGCAACTGGTCGACTTCATTTAAATAAACAAATAAAAAATAAGATAAACTCTCAGGAATAGATAAATAATAACAAACAAATTGTAAAGTGGACAAAGCGGGAGCGCGCGAATGCACTCAAGCAAACACAAACAGCACAGCACGATGCGTATTTTTTTTAAAATTGATAAAATATATCAAAAATAAATCAAAAATAAAAATAAGTGGAAAAGGCGAGAGTGCGCGAGCACACAGGAGCAAAGACAAGCAGCGCAGCTTGATCCGTAGTAAAAAAAATAATAAATAGACAACTGGTCGACCTCATTAGAAATAAAAACCCAAAAGATTAGATAGACAAACAAACAAACACATAAATGTGGAGAGAAGGGCTGTGTGCGCAGGAGCAAAGGTAAACAGCAGACAGACCTGAATCCTTAACTTTACAAGGTCGACCTCAGAACTTTGTTCAGTTTGTCTCGGTGACGGATAATGGAAGGAAGGGCAGGCAACTGGTCGACTTCATTTAAATAAACAAATAATAAATAAGATAAACTCTCAGGAATAGATAAATAATAACAAAAAATTGTAAAGTGGAGAAAGCGAGAGCGCGCGAATGCACTCAAGCAAACACAAACAGCACAGCACGATGCGTATTTTTTTTAATATTGACAAAATAAATCAATCAAAAATAAAAATAAGTGGAAAAGGCGAGAGTGCGCGAGCACACAGGAGCAAAGACAAGCAGCGCAGCTTGATGCGTAGTAAAAAAAATAATAAATAGACAACTGGTCGACCTCATTAGAAATAAAAACCTAAAAGATTAGATAGACAAACAAAGAAACACATAAATGTGGAGAGAAGGGCAGTGCGCGCAGGAGCAAAGGTAAACAGCAGACAGACCTGAATCCTTATCTTTACAAGGGCGACCTCAGAACTTTGTTCAGTTTGTCTCGGTGACGGATAATGGAAGGAAGGGCAGGCAACTGGTCGACTTCATTTAAATAAACAAATAAAAAATAAGATAAACTCTCAGGAATAGATAAATAATAACAAAAAAATTGTAAAGTGGAGAAAGCGAGAGCGCGCTAATGTACTCAAGCAAACACAAACAGCACAGCACGATGCGTATTTTTTTTTTAAAATTGACAAAATAAATCAAAAATAAATCAAAAATAAAAATAAGTGGAAAAGGCGAGAGTGCGCGAGCACACAGGAGCAAAGACAAGCAGCGCAGCTTGATGCGTAGTAAAAAAAAAATAAATAGACAACTGGTCGACCTCATTAGAAATAAAAACCCAAAAGATTAGATAGACAAACAAACAAACACATAAATGTGGAGAGAAGCCAGTGCGCGCAGGAGCAAAGGTAAACAGCAGACAGACCTGAATCCTTATCTTTACAAGGTCGACCTCAGAACTTTGTTCAGTTTGTCTCGGTGACGGATAATGGAAGGAAGGGCAGGCAACTGGTCGACTTCATTTAAATAAACAAATAAAAAATAAGATAAACTCTCAGGAATAGATAAATAATAACAAAAAAATTGTAAAGTGGAGAAAGCGAGAGGGCGCGAATGCACTCAAGCAAACACAAACAGCACAGCACGATGCATATTTTTTTTTAAAATTGACAAAATAAATCAAAAATAAAAATAAGTGGAAAAGGCGAGAGTGCGCGAGCACACAGGAGCAAAGACAAGCAGCGCAGCTTGATGCGTAGTAAAAAAAATAATAAATAGACAACTGGTCGACCTCATTAGAAATAAAAACCCAAAAGATTAGATAGACAAACAAACAAACACATAAATGTGGAGAGAAGGGCAGTGCGCGCAGGAGCAAAGGTAAACAGCAGACAGACCTGAATCCTTATCTTTACAAGGTCGACCTCAGAACTTTGTTCAGTTTGTCTCGGTGACGGATAATGGAAGGAAGGGCAGGCAACTGGTCGACTTCATTTAAATAAACAAATAAAAAGTAAGATAAACTCTCAGGAATAGATAAATAATAACAAAAAAATTGTAAAGTGGAGAAAGCGAGAGCGCGCGAATGCACTCAAGCAAACACAAACAGCACAGCACGATGCGTATTTTTTTTTAAAATTGACAAAATAAATCAAAAATAAATCAAAAATAAAAATAAGTGGAAAAGGCGAGAGTGCGCGAGCACACAGGAGCAAAGACAAGCAGCGCAGCTTCATGCGTAGTAAAAAAAATAATAAATAGACAACTGGTCGACCTCATTAGAAATAAAAACCCAAAAGATTAGATAGACAAACAAACAAACATATAAATGTGGAGAGAAGGGCAGTGCGCGCAGGAGCAAAGGTAAACAGCAGACAGACCTGAATCCTTAACTTTACAAGGTCGACCTCAGAACTTTGTTCAGTTTGTCTCGGTGACGGATAATGGAAGGAAGGGCAGGCAACTGGTCGACTTCATTTAAATAAACAAATAATAAATAAGATAAACTCTCAGGAATAGATAAATAATAACAAAAAATTGTAAAGTGGAGAAAGCGAGAGCGCGCGAATGCACTCAAGCAAATACAAACAGCACAGCACGATGCGTATTTTTTTTAAAATTGACAAAATAAATCAATCAAAAATAAAAATAAGTGGAAAAGGCGAGAGTGCGCGAGCACACAGGAGCAAAGACAAGCAGCGCAGCTTGATGCGTAGTAAAAAAAATAATAAATAGACAACTGGTCGACCTCATTAGAAATAAAAACCCAAAAGATTAGATAGACAAACAAACAAACACATAAATGTGGAGAGAAGGGCAGTGCGCGCAGGAGCAAAGGTAAACAGCAGACAGACCTGAATCCTTATCTTTACAAGGGCGACCTCAGAACTTTGTTCAGTTTGTCTCGGTGACGGATAATGGAAGGAAGGGCAGGCAACTGGTCGACTTCATTTAAATAAACATATAAAAAATAAGATAAACTCTCAGGAATAGATAAATAATAACAAAAAAATTGTAAAGTGGAGAAAGCGAGAGCGCGCGAATGCACTCAAGCAAACACAAACAGCACAGCACGATGCGTATTTTTTTTTAATTGACAAAATAAACCAAAAATAAATCAAAAATAAAAATAAGTGGAAAAGGCGAGAGTGCGCGAGCACACAGGAGCAAAGACAAGCAGCGTAGCTTGATGCGTAGTAAAAAAAATAATAAATAGACAACTGGTCGACCTCATTAGAAATAAAAACCCAAAAGATTAGATAGACAAACAAACAAACACATAAATGTGGAGAGAAGGGCAGTGCGCGCAGGAGCAAAGGTAAACAGCATACAGACCTGAATCCTTATCTTTACAAGGTCGACCTCCGAACTTTGTTCAGTTTGTCTAGGTGACGGATAATGGAAGGAAGGGCAGGCAACTGGTCGACTTCATTTAAATAAACAAATAAGAAATTAGATAAACTCTCAGCAATAGAAAAATAATAACAGAAAAATTGTAAAGTGGAGAAAGCGAGAGCGCGCGAATGCACTCAAGCAAACACAAACAGCACAGCACGATGCGTATTTTTTTTAAAATTGACAAAATAAATCAAAAATAAAAATAAGTGGAAAAGGTGAGAGTGCGCGAGCACACAGGAGGAAAGACAAGCAGCGCAGCTTGATGCGTAGTAAAAAAAATAATAAATAGACAACTGGTCGACCTCATTAGAAATAAAAACCCAAAAGATTAGACAGACAAACAAACAAAAACATAAATGTGGAGAGAAGGGCAGTGCGCGCAGGAGCAAAGGTAAACAGCAGACAGACCTGAATCCTTATCTTTACAAGGTCGACCTCAGAACTTTGTTCAGTTTGTCTCGGTGACGGATAATGGAAGGAAGGGCAGGCAACTGGTCGACTTCATTTAAATAAACAAATAAAAAATAAGATAAACTCTCAGGAATAGATAAATAATAACAAAAAAATTGTAAAGTGGAGAAAGCGAGAGCGCGCGAATGCACTCACACAAACACAAACAGCACAGCACGATGCGTATTTTTTTTTAAAATTGACAAAATAAATCAAAAATAAATCAAAAATAAATATAAGTGGAAAAGGCGAGAGTGCGCGAGCACACAGGAGCAAAGACAAGCAGCGCAGCTTGATGCGTAGTAAAAAAAATAATAAATAGACAACTGGTCGACCTCATTAGAAATAAAAACCCAAAAGATTAGATAGACAAACAAACAAACACATAAATGTGGAGAGAAGGGCAGTGCGCGCAGGAGCAAAGGTAAACAGCAGACAGACCTGAATCCTTATCTTTACAAGGTCGACCTCAGAACTTTGTTCAGTTTGTCTCGGTGACGGATAATGGAAGGAAGGGCAGGCCACTGGTCGACTTCATTTAAATAAACAAATAAAAAATAAGATAAACTCTCAGGAATAGATAAATAATAACAAAAAAATTGTAAAGTGGAGAAAGCGAGAGCGCACGAATGAACTCAAGCAAACACAAACAGCACAGCACGATGCGTATTTTTTTTAAATTGACAAAATATATCAAAAATAAATCAAAAATAAAAATAAGTGGAAAAGGCGAGAGTGCGCGAGCACACAGGAGCAAAGACAAGCAGCGCAGCTTGATGCGTAGTAAAAAAAATAATAAATAGACAACTGGTCGACCTCATTAGAAATAAAAACCCAAAAGATTAGATAGACAAACAAACAAACACATAAATGTGGAGAGAAGGGCAGTGCGCGCAGGAGCAAAGGTAAACAGCAGACAGACCTGAATCCTTATCTTTACAAGGTCGACCTCAGAACTTTGTTCAGTTTGTCTCGGTGACGGATAATGTAAGGAAGGGCCGGCAACTGGTCGACTTCATTTAAATACACAAATCAAAAATAAGATAAACTCTTAGGAATAGATAAATAATAACAAAAAAATTATAAGTGGAGAAAGCGAGAGCGCGTGAATGCACTCAAGCAAACACAAACAGCACAGCACGATGCGTATTTTTTTAAATTGACAAAATAAATCAAAAATAAATCAAAAATAAAAATAAGTGGAAAAGGCGAGAGTGCGCGAGCACACAGGGGCTAAGACAAGCAGCGCAGCTTGATGCGTAGTAAAAAAAATAATAAATAAACAACTGGTCGACCTCATTAGAAATAAAAACCCAAAAGATTAGATAGACAAACAAACAAACACATAAATGTGGAGAGAAGGGCAGTGCGCGCAGGAGCAAAGGTAAACAGCAGATAGACCTGAATCCTTATCTTTACAAGGTCGACCTCAGAACTTTGTTCAGTTTGTCTCGGTGACGGATAATGGAAGGAAGGGCAGGCAACTGGTCCACTTCATTTAAATAAACAAATAAAAAATAAGATAAACTCTCAGGAATAGATAAATAATAACAAAAATATTGTAAAGTGGAGAAAGCGAGAGCGCGCGAATGCACTCAAGCAAACACAAACAGCACAGCACGATGCGTATTTTTTTAAAAAATTGACAAAATAAATCAAAAATAAATCAAAAATAAAAATAAGTGGAAAAGGCGAGAGTGCGCGAGCACACAGGAGCAAAGACAAGCAGCGCAGCTTGATGCGTAGTAAAAAAAATAATAAATAGACAACTGGTCGTCCTCATTAGAAATAAAAACCCAAAAGATTAGATAGACAAACAAACAAACATATAAATGTGGAGAGAAGGGCAGTGCGCGCAGGAGCAAAGGTAAACAGCAGACAGACCTGAATCCTTATCTTTACAAGGTCGACCTCAGAACTTTGTTCAGTTTGTCTCGGTGACGGATAATGGAAGGAAGGGCAGGCAACTGGTCGACTTCATTTAAATAAACAAATAAAAAATAAGATAAACTCTCAGGAATAGATAAATAATAACAAAAAAATTGTAAAGTGGAGAAAGCGAGAGCGCGCGAATGCACTCAAGCAAACACAAACAGCACAGCACGATGCGTATTTTTTTTTAAAATTGACAAAATAAATCAAAAATAAATCAAAAATAAAAATAAGTGGAAAAGGCGAGAGAGCGCGAGCACACAGGAGCAAAGACAAGCAGCGCAGCTTGATGCGTAGTAAAAAAAATAATAAATAGACAACTGGTCGACCTCATTAGAAATAAAAACACGAAAGATTAGATAGACAAACAAACAAACACATAAATGTGGAGAGAAGGGCAGTGCGCGCAGGAGCAAAGGTAAACAGCAGACAGACCTGAATCCTTATCTTTACAAGGTCGACCTCAGAACTTTCTTCAGTTTGTCTCGGTGACGGATAATGGAAGGAAGGGCCGGCAACTGGTCGACTTCATTTAAATAAACAAATAAAAAATAAGATAAACTCTCAGGAATAGATAAATAATAACAAAAAAATTGTAAAGTGGAGAAAGCGAGAGCGCACGAATGAACTCAAGCAAACACAAACAGCACAGCACGATGCGTATTTTTTTTAAATTGAAAAAATATATCAAAAATAAATCAAAAATAAAAATAAGTGGAAAAGGCGAGAGTGCGCGAGCACACAGGAGCAAAGACAAGCAGCGCAGCTTGATGCGTAGTAAAAAAAATAATAAATAGACAACTGGTCGACCTCATTAGAAATAAAAACCCAAAAGATTAGATAGACAAACAAACAAACACATAAATGTGGAGAGAAGGGCAGTGCGCGCAGGAGCAAAGGTAAACAGCAGACAGACCTGAATCCTTATCTTTACAAGGTCGACCTCAGAACTTTGTTCAGTTTGTCTCGGTGACGGATAATGGAAGGAAGGGCAGGCAACTGGTCGACTTCATTTAAATAAACAAATAAAAAGTAAGATAAACTCTCAGGAATAGATAAATAATAACAAAAAAATTGTAAAGTGGAGAAAGCGAGAGCGCGCGAATGCACTCAAGCAAACACAAACAGCACAGCACGATGCGTATTTTTTTTTAAAATTGACAAAATAAATCAAAAATAAATCAAAAATAAAAATAAGTGGAAAAGGCGAGAGTGCGCGAGCACACAGGAGCAAAGACAAGCAGCGCAGCTTCATGCGTAGTAAAAAAAATAATAAATAGACAACTGGTCGACCTCATTAGAAATAAAAACCCAAAAGATTAGATAGACAAACAAACAAACATATAAATGTGGAGAGAAGGGCAGTGCGCGCAGGAGCAAAGGTAAACAGCAGACAGACCTGAATCCTTAACTTTACAAGGTCGACCTCAGAACTTTGTTCAGTTTGTCTCGGTGACGGATAATGGAAGGAAGGGCAGGCAACTGGTCGACTTCATTTAAATAAACAAATAATAAATAAGATAAACTCTCAGGAATAGATAAATAATAACAAAAAATTGTAAAGTGGAGAAAGCGAGAGCGCGCGAATGCACTCAAGCAAATACAAACAGCACAGCACGATGCGTATTTTTTTTAAAATTGACAAAATAAATCAATCAAAAATAAAAATAAGTGGAAAAGGCGAGAGTGCGCGAGCACACAGGAGCAAAGACAAGCAGCGCAGCTTGATGCGTAGTAAAAAAAATAATAAATAGACAACTGGTCGACCTCATTAGAAATAAAAACCCAAAAGATTAGATAGACAAACAAACAAACACATAAATGTGGAGAGAAGGGCAGTGCGCGCAGGAGCAAAGGTAAACAGCAGACAGACCTGAATCCTTATCTTTACAAGGGCGACCTCAGAACTTTGTTCAGTTTGTCTCGGTGACGGATAATGGAAGGAAGGGCAGGCAACTGGTCGACTTCATTTAAATAAACATATAAAAAATAAGATAAACTCTCAGGAATAGATAAATAATAACAAAAAAATTGTAAAGTGGAGAAAGCGAGAGCGCGCGAATGCACTCAAGCAAACACAAACAGCACAGCACGATGCGTATTTTTTTTTAATTGACAAAATAAACCAAAAATAAATCAAAAATAAAAATAAGTGGAAAAGGCGAGAGTGCGCGAGCACACAGGAGCAAAGACAAGCAGCGTAGCTTGATGCGTAGTAAAAAAAATAATAAATAGACAACTGGTCGACCTCATTAGAAATAAAAACCCAAAAGATTAGATAGACAAACAAACAAACACATAAATGTGGAGAGAAGGGCAGTGCGCGCAGGAGCAAAGGTAAACAGCATACAGACCTGAATCCTTATCTTTACAAGGTCGACCTCCGAACTTTGTTCAGTTTGTCTAGGTGACGGATAATGGAAGGAAGGGCAGGCAACTGGTCGACTTCATTTAAATAAACAAATAAGAAATTAGATAAACTCTCAGCAATAGAAAAATAATAACAGAAAAATTGTAAAGTGGAGAAAGCGAGAGCGCGCGAATGCACTCAAGCAAACACAAACAGCACAGCACGATGCGTATTTTTTTTAAAATTGACAAAATAAATCTAAAATAAAAATAAGTGGAAAAGGTGAGAGTGCGCGAGCACACAGGAGGAAAGACAAGCAGCGCAGCTTGATGCGTAGTAAAAAAAATAATAAATAGACAACTGGTCGACCTCATTAGAAATAAAAACCCAAAAGATTAGACAGACAAACAAACAAAAACATAAATGTGGAGAGAAGGGCAGTGCGCGCAGGAGCAAAGGTAAACAGCAGACAGACCTGAATCCTTATCTTTACAAGGTCGACCTCAGAACTTTGTTCAGTTTGTCTCGGTGACGGATAATGGAAGGAAGGGCAGGCAACTGGTCGACTTCATTTAAATAAACAAATAAAAAATAAGATAAACTCTCAGGAATAGATAAATAATAACAAAAAAATTGTAAAGTGGAGAAAGCGAGAGCGCGCGAATGCACTCACACAAACACAAACAGCACAGCACGATGCGTATTTTTTTTTAAAATTGACAAAATAAATCAAAAATAAATCAAAAATAAATATAAGTGGAAAAGGCGAGAGTGCGCGAGCACACAGGAGCAAAGACAAGCAGCGCAGCTTGATGCGTAGTAAAAAAAATAATAAATAGACAACTGGTCGACCTCATTAGAAATAAAAACCCAAAAGATTAGATAGACAAACAAACAAACACATAAATGTGGAGAGAAGGGCAGTGCGCGCAGGAGCAAAGGTAAACAGCAGACAGACCTGAATCCTTATCTTTACAAGGTCGACCTCAGAACTTTGTTCAGTTTGTCTCGGTGACGGATAATGGAAGGAAGGGCAGGCCACTGGTCGACTTCATTTAAATAAACAAATAAAAAATAAGATAAACTCTCAGGAATAGATAAATAATAACAAAAAAATTGTAAAGTGGAGAAAGCGAGAGCGCACGAATGAACTCAAGCAAACACAAACAGCACAGCACGATGCGTATTTTTTTTAAATTGACAAAATATATCAAAAATAAATCAAAAATAAAAATAAGTGGAAAAGGCGAGAGTGCGCGAGCACACAGGAGCAAAGACAAGCAGCGCAGCTTGATGCGTAGTAAAAAAAATAATAAATAGACAACTGGTCGACCTCATTAGAAATAAAAACCCAAAAGATTAGATAGACAAACAAACAAACACATAAATGTGGAGAGAAGGGCAGTGCGCGCAGGAGCAAAGGTAAACAGCAGACAGACCTGAATCCTTATCTTTACAAGGTCGACCTCAGAACTTTGTTCAGTTTGTCTCGGTGACGGATAATGTAAGGAAGGGCCGGCAACTGGTCGACTTCATTTAAATACACAAATCAAAAATAAGATAAACTCTTAGGAATAGATAAATAATAACAAAAAAATTATAAGTGGAGAAAGCGAGAGCGCGTGAATGCACTCAAGCAAACACAAACAGCACAGCACGATGCGTATTTTTTTAAATTGACAAAATAAATCAAAAATAAATCAAAAATAAAAATAAGTGGAAAAGGCGAGAGTGCGCGAGCACACAGGGGCTAAGACAAGCAGCGCAGCTTGATGCGTAGTAAAAAAAATAATAAATAAACAACTGGTCGACCTCATTAGAAATAAAAACCCAAAAGATTAGATAGACAAACAAACAAACACATAAATGTGGAGAGAAGGGCAGTGCGCGCAGGAGCAAAGGTAAACAGCAGATAGACCTGAATCCTTATCTTTACAAGGTCGACCTCAGAACTTTGTTCAGTTTGTCTCGGTGACGGATAATGGAAGGAAGGGCAGGCAACTGGTCCACTTCATTTAAATAAACAAATAAAAAATAAGATAAACTCTCAGGAATAGATAAATAATAACAAAAATATTGTAAAGTGGAGAAAGCGAGAGCGCGCGAATGCACTCAAGCAAACACAAACAGCACAGCACGATGCGTATTTTTTTAAAAAATTGACAAAATAAATCAAAAATAAATCAAAAATAAAAATAAGTGGAAAAGGCGAGAGTGCGCGAGCACACAGGAGCAAAGACAAGCAGCGCAGCTTGATGCGTAGTAAAAAAAATAATAAATAGACAACTGGTCGTCCTCATTAGAAATAAAAACCCAAAAGATTAGATAGACAAACAAACAAACATATAAATGTGGAGAGAAGGGCAGTGCGCGCAGGAGCAAAGGTAAACAGCAGACAGACCTGAATCCTTATCTTTACAAGGTCGACCTCAGAACTTTGTTCAGTTTGTCTCGGTGACGGATAATGGAAGGAAGGGCAGGCAACTGGTCGACTTCATTTAAATAAACAAATAAAAAATAAGATAAACTCTCAGGAATAGATAAATAATAACAAAAAAATTGTAAAGTGGAGAAAGCGAGAGCGCGCGAATGCACTCAAGCAAACACAAACAGCACAGCACGATGCGTATTTTTTTTTAAAATTGACAAAATAAATCAAAAATAAATCAAAAATAAAAATAAGTGGAAAAGGCGAGAGAGCGCGAGCACACAGGAGCAAAGACAAGCAGCGCAGCTTGATGCGTAGTAAAAAAAATAATAAATAGACAACTGGTCGACCTCATTAGAAATAAAAACACGAAAGATTAGATAGACAAACAAACAAACACATAAATGTGGAGAGAAGGGCAGTGCGCGCAGGAGCAAAGGTAAACAGCAGACAGACCTGAATCCTTATCTTTACAAGGTCGACCTCAGAACTTTCTTCAGTTTGTCTCGGTGACGGATAATGGAAGGAAGGGCCGGCAACTGGTCGACTTCATTTAAATAAACAAATAAAAAATAAGATAAACTCTCAGGAATAGATAAATAATAACAAAAAAATTGTAAAGTGGAGAAAGCGAGAGCGCACGAATGAACTCAAGCAAACACAAACAGCACAGCACGATGCGTATTTTTTTTAAATTGAAAAAATATATCAAAAATAAATCAAAAATAAAAATAAGTGGAAAAGGCGAGAGTGCGCGAGCACACAGGAGCAAAGACAAGCAGCGCAGCTTGATGCGTAGTAAAAAAAATAATAAATAGACAACTGGTCGACCTCATTAGAAATAAAAACCCAAAAGATTAGATAGACAAACAAACAAACACATAAATGTGGAGAGAAGGGCAGTGCGCGCAGGAGCAAAGGTAAACAGCAGACAGACCTGAATCCTTATCTTTACAAGGTCGACCTCAGAACTTTGTTCAGTTTGTCTCGGTGACGGATAATGTAAGGAAGGGCCGGCAACTGGTCGACTTCATTTAAATACACAAATCAAAAATAAGATAAACTCTTAGGAATAGATAAATAATAACAAAAAAATTATAAGTGGAGAAAGCGAGAGCGCGTGAATGCACTCAAGCAAACACAAACAGCACAGCACGATGCGTATTTTTTTAAATTGACAAAATAAATCAAAAATAAATCAAAAATAAAAATAAGTGGAAAAGGCGAGAGTGCGCGAGCACACAGGGGCAAAGACAAGCAGCGCAGCTTGATGCGTAGTAAAAAAAATAATAAATAGACAACTGGTCGACCTCATTAGAAATAAAAACCCAAAAGATTAGACAGACAAACAAACAAAAACATAAATGTGGAGAGAAGGGCAGTGCGCGCAGGAGCAAAGGTAAACAGCAGACAGACCTGAATCCTTATCTTTACAAGGTCGACCTCAGAACTTTGTTCAGTTTGTCTCGGTGACGGATAATGGAAGGAAGGGCAGGCAACTGGTCGACTTCATTTAAATAAACAAATAAAAAATAAGATAAACTCTCAGGAATAGATAAATAATAACAAAAAAATTGTAAAGTGGAGAAAGCGAGAGCGCGCGAATGCACTCACACAAACACAAACAGCACAGCACGATGCGTATTTTTTTTTTTAAAATTGACAAAATAAATCAAAAATAAATCAAAAATAAAAATAAGTGGAAAAGGCGAGAGTGCGCGAGCACACAGGAGCAAAGACAAGCAGCGCAGCTTGATGCGTAGTAAAAAAAATAATAAATAGACAACTGGTCGACCTCATTAGAAATAAAAACCCAAAAGATTAGATAGACAAACAAACAAACACATAAATGTGGAGAGAAGGGCAGTGCGCGCAGGAGCAAAGGTAAACAGCAGACAGACCTGAATCCTTATCTTTACAAGGTCGACCTCAGAACTTTGTTCAGTTTGTCTCGGTGACGGATAATGGAAGGAAGGGCAGGCCACTGGTCGACTTCATTTAAATAAACAAATAAAAAATAAGATAAACTCTCAGGAATAGATAAATAATAACAAAAAAATTGTAAAGTGGAGAAAGCGAGAGCGCACGAATGAACTCAAGCAAACACAAACAGCACAGCACGATGCGTATTTTTTTTAAATTGACAAAATATATCAAAAATAAATCAAAAATAAAAATAAGTGGAAAAGGCGAGAGTGCGCGAGCACACAGGAGCAAAGACAAGCAGCGCAGCTTGATGCGTAGTAAAAAAAATAATAAATAGACAACTGGTCGACCTCATTAGAAATAAAAACCCAAAAGATTAGATAGACAAACAAACAAACACATAAATGTGGAGAGAAGGGCAGTGCGCGCAGGAGCAAAGGTAAACAGCAGACAGACCTGAATCCTTATCTTTACAAGGTCGACCTCAGAACTTTGTTCAGTTTGTCTCGGTGACGGATAATGTAAGGAAGGGCCGGCAACTGGTCGACTTCATTTAAATACACAAATCAAAAATAAGATAAACTCTTAGGAATAGATAAATAATAACAAAAAAATTATAAGTGGAGAAAGCGAGAGCGCGTGAATGCACTCAAGCAAACACAAACAGCACAGCACGATGCGTATTTTTTTAAATTGACAAAATAAATCAAAAATAAATCAAAAATAAAAATAAGTGGAAAAGGCGAGAGTGCGCGAGCACACAGGGGCAAAGACAAGCAGCGCAGCTTAATGCGTAGTAAAAAAAATAATAAATAAACAACTGGTCGACCTCATTAGAAATAAAAACCCAAAAGATTAGATAGACAAACAAACAAACACATAAATGTGGAGAGAAGGGCAGAGCGCGCAGGAGCAAAGGTAAACAGCAGATAGACCTGAATCCTTATCTTTACAAGGTCGACCTCAGAACTTTGTTCAGTTTGTCTCGGTGACGGATAATGGAAGGAAGGGCAGGCAACTGGTCCACTTCATTTAAATAAACAATTAAAAAATAAGATAAACTCTCAGGAATAGATAAATAATAACAAAAATATTGTAAAGTGGAGAAAGCGAGAGCGCGCGAATGCACTCAAGCAAACACAAACAGCACAGCACGATGCGTATTTTTTTAAAAAATTGACAAAATAAATCAAAAATAAATCAAAAATAAAAATAAGTGGAAAAGGCGAGAGTGCGCGAGCACACAGGAGCAAAGACAAGCAGCGCAGCTTGATGCGTAGTAAAAAAAATAATAAATAGACAACTGGTCGACCTCATTAGAAATAAAAACCCAAAAGATTAGATAGACAAACAAACAAACATATAAATGTGGAGAGAAGGGCAGTGCGCGCAGGAGCAAAGGTAAACAGCAGACAGACCTGAATCCTTATCTTTACAAGGTCGACCTCAGAACTTTGTTCAGTTTGTCTCGGTGACGGATAATGGAAGGAAGGGCAGGCAACTGGTCGACTTCATTTAAATAAACAAATAAAAAATAAGATAAACTCTCAGGAATAGATAAATAATAACAAAAAAATTGTAAAGTGGAGAAAGCGAGAGCGCGCGAATGCACTCAAGCAAACACAAACAGCACAGCACGATGCGTATTTTTTTTTAAAATTGACAAAATAAATCAAAAATAAATCAAAAATAAAAATAAGTGGAAAAGGCGAGAGAGCGCGAGCACACAGGAGCAAAGACAAGCAGCGCAGCTTGATGCGTAGTAAAAAAAATAATAAATAGACAACTGGTCGACCTCATTAGAAATAAAAACACGAAAGATTAGATAGACAAACAAACAAACACATAAATGTGGAGAGAAGGGCAGTGCGCGCAGGAGCAAAGGTAAACAGCAGACAGACCTGAATCCTTATCTTTACAAGGTCGACCTCAGAACTTTCTTCAGTTTGTCTCGGTGACGGATAATGGAAGGAAGGGCCGGCAACTGGTCGACTTCATTTAAATAAACAAATAAAAAATAAGATAAACTCTCAGGAATAGATAAATAATAACAAAAAAATTGTAAAGTGGAGAAAGCGAGAGCGCACGAATGAACTCAAGCAAACACAAACAGCACAGCACGATGCGTATTTTTTTTAAATTGAAAAAATATATCAAAAATAAATCAAAAATAAAAATAAGTGGAAAAGGCGAGAGTGCGCGAGCACACAGGAGCAAAGACAAGCAGCGCAGCTTGATGCGTAGTAAAAAAAATAATAAATAGACAACTGGTCGACCTCATTAGAAATAAAAACCCAAAAGATTAGATAGACAAACAAACAAACACATAAATGTGGAGAGAAGGGCAGTGCGCGCAGGAGCAAAGGTAAACAGCAGACAGACCTGAATCCTTATCTTTACAAGGTCGACCTCAGAACTTTGTTCAGTTTGTCTCGGTGACGGATAATGTAAGGAAGGGCCGGCAACTGGTCGACTTCATTTAAATACACAAATCAAAAATAAGATAAACTCTTAGGAATAGATAAATAATAACAAAAAAATTATAAGTGGAGAAAGCGAGAGCGCGTGAATGCACTCAAGCAAACACAAACAGCACAGCACGATGCGTATTTTTTTAAATTGACAAAATAAATCAAAAATAAATCAAAAATAAAAATAAGTGGAAAAGGCGAGAGTGCGCGAGCACACAGGGGCAAAGACAAGCAGCGCAGCTTGATGCGTAGTAAAAAAAATAATAAATAGACAACTGGTCGACCTCATTAGAAATAAAAACCCAAAAGATTAGATAGACAAACAAACAAACACATAAATGTGGAGAGAAGGGCAGTGCGCGCAGGAGCAAAGGTAAACAGCAGATAGACCTGAATCCTTATCTTTACAAGGTCGACCTCAGAACTTTGTTCAGTTTGTCTCGGTGACGGATAATGGAAGGAAGGGCAGGCAACTGGTCCACTTCATTTAAATAAACAAATAAAAAATAAGATAAACACTCAGGAATAGATAAATAATAACAAAAAAATTGTAAAGTGGAGAAAGCGAGAGCGCGCGAATGCACTCAAGCAAACACAAACAGCACAGCACGATGCGTATTTTTTTAAAAAATTGACAAAATAAATCAAAAATAAATCAAAAATAAAAATAAGTGGAAAAGGCGAGAGTGCGCGAGCACACAGGAGCAAAGACAAGCAGCGCAGCTTGATGCGTAGTAAAAAAAATAATAAATAGACAACTGGTCGACCTCATTAGAAATAAAAACCCAAAAGATTAGATAGACAAACAAACAAACATATAAATGTGGAGAGAAGGGCAGTGCGCGCAGGAGCAAAGGTAAACAGCAGACAGACCTGAATCCTTATCTTTACAAGGTCGACCTCAGAACATTGTTCAGTTTGTCTCGGTGACGGATAATGGAAGGAAGGGCAGGCAACTGGTCGACTTCATTTAAATAAACAAATAAAAAATAAGATAAACTCTCAGGAATAGATAAATAATAACAAAAAAATTGTAAAGTGGAGAAAGCGAGAGCGCGCGAATTCACTCAAGCAAACACAAACAGCACAGCACGATGCGTATTTTTTTTAAAATTGACAAAATAAATCAAAAATAATTCAAAAATAAAAATAAGTGGAAAAGGCGAGAGTGCGCGAGCACACAGGAACAAAGACAAGCAGCGCAGCTTGATGCGTAGTAAAAAAAATAATAAATAGACAACTGGTCGACCTCATTAGAAATAAAAACACGAAAGATTAGATAGACAAACAAACAAACACATAAATGTGGAGAGAAGGGCAGTGCGCGCAGGAGCAACGGTAATCAGCAGACAGACCTGAATCCTTATCTTTACAAGGTCGACCTCAGAACTTTGTTCAGTTTGTCTCAGTGACGGATAATGGAAGGAAGGGCAGGCAACTGGTCGACTTCATTTAAATAAACAAATAAAAAATAAGATAAACTCTCAGGAATAGATAAATAATAACAAAAAAATTGTAAAGTGGAGAAAGCGAGAGCGCGCGAATGCACTGAAGCAAACAAAAACAGCACAGCACGATGCGTATTTTTTTTAAAATTGACAAAATAAATCAAAAATAAATCAAAAATAAAAATAAGTGGAAAAGGCGAGAGTGCGCGAGCACACAAGAGCAAAGACAAGCAGCGCAGCTTGATGCGTAGTAAAAAAAATAATAAATAGACATCTGGTCGACCTCATTAGAAATAAAAACCCAAAAGATTAGATAGACAAACAAACAAACACATAAATATGGAGAGAAGGTCAGTGCGCGCAGGAGCAAAGGTAAACAGCAGACAGACCTGAATCCTTATCTTTACAAGGTCGACCTCAGAACTTTCTTCAGTTTGTCTCGGTGACGGATAATGGAAGGAAGGGCCGGCAACTGGTCGACTTCATTTAAATAAACAAATAAAAAATAAGATAAACTCTCAGGAATAGATAAATAATAACAAAAAAATTATAAGTGGAGAAAGCGAGAGCGCGCGAATGCACTCAAGCAAACACAAACAGCACAGCACGATGCGTATTTTTTTAAAAAATTGACAAAATAAATCAAAAATAAATCAAAAATAAAAATAAGTGGAAAAGGCGAGAGTGCGCGAGCACACAGGAGCAAAGACAAGCAGCGCAGCTTGATGCGTAGTAAAGAAAATAATAAATAGACAACTGGTCGACCTCATTAGAAATAAAAACCCAAAAGATTAGATAGACAAACAAACAAACACATAAATGTGGAGAGAAGGGCAGTGCGGGCAGGAGCAAATGTAAACAGCAGACAGACCTGAATCCTTATCTTTACAAGGTCGACCTCCGAACTTTGTTCAGTTTGTCTCGGTGACGGATAATGGAAGGAAGGGCAGGCAACTGGTCGACTTCATTTAAATAAACAAATAAAAAATAAGATAAACTCTCAGGAATAGATAAATAATAACAAAAAAATTGTAAAGTGGAGAAAGCGAGAGCGCGCGAATGCACTCAAGCAAACACAAACAGCACAGCACGATGCGTATTATTTTTTAAATTGACAAAATAAATCAAAAATAAATCAAAAATAAAAATAAGTGGAAAAGGCGAGAGTGCGCGAGCACACAGGAGCAAAGACAAGCAGCGCAGCTTGATGCGTAGTAAAAAAAATAATAAATAGACAACTGGTCGACCTCATTAGAAATAAAAACCCAAAAGATTAGATAGACAAACAAACAAACACATAAATGTGGAGAGAAGGGCAGTGCGCGCAGGAGCAAAGGTAAACAGCAGACAGACCTGAATCCTTATCTTTACAAGGTCGACCTCAGAACTTTGTTCAGTTTGTGTCGGTGACGGATAATGGAAGGAAGGGCAGGCAACTGGTCGACTTCATTTAAATAAACAAATAAAAAATAAGATAAACTCTCAGGAATAGATAAATAATAACAAAAAAATTGTAAAGTGGAGAAAGCGAGAGCGCGCGAATGCACTCAAGCAAACACAAACAGCACAGCACGATGCGTATTTTTTTTAAATTGACAAAATAAATCAAAAATAAATCAAAAATAAAAATAAGTGGAAAAGGCGAGAGTGCGCGAGCACACAGGAGCAAAGACAAGCAGCGCAGCTTGATGCGTAGTAAAAAAAATAATAAATAGACAACTGGTCGACCTCATTAGAAATAAAAACCCAAAAGATTAGATAGACAAACAGACAAACACATAAATGAGGAGAGAAGGGCAGTGCGCGCAGGAGCAAACGTAAACAGCAGACAGACCTGAATCCTTATCTTTACAAGGTCGACCTCAGAACTTTGTTCAGTTTGTCTCGGTGACGGATAATGGAAGGAAGGGCAGGCAACAGGTCGACTTCATTTAAATAAACAAATAAAAAATAAGATAAATGCAGGAAGCCGGCAACAACGCCATTACAAGATGGCTCCTACTTCCTTGCAGCCTTACTGGTAAATAACGGCAAAGCCTAACGGACTTACTGGCCTGAACCCCGCGCATGCGCAAGTGAGTTCTAGTCCCAGCCAATCCCGTGGCAGCTGCTAGTAGCAACCAGTCACAGACCAATCAGGGAACGACCCATGCTCACCCAACGGTATATAAGCAGGCGGTTTTGGCCTTTTGGTGCCCCTCGCTTCAGCTCTCCCTCAACCAAGCGGCTCCTCAATAAAATGTGATTGGGAAGGATCCTCGTGTGGTGGTCGCCTTTCCTCGCTGGACGAGGTTGCCGCCCGCCGCAACTGGTGCCGAAACCCGGGACCAGGCGAGGGGTCGAAGAGGATCCAGAACCCAACACATGAGGAGGTAACTTCCCTCAGGTATGTGGACTGCCGTTCCTGTCTGGTGCTTCTTATTATCCTTCCGCTGTGAGTGCTGGTGGCTGGTGTGTGCTTGCTCTGTTTGCGCTGTGATGCTCTTATGGCGCATGGTACGCTCATGCCTGGAAGATGGACACTCCACAGATATAAAGGAAGGTCAAAGGGCCCTTAGTAAGCACCAGGATAGTCTTTCGGAATCCTCATCAGTAAAGGGGGAAGTGGTTAGGCCTAAGGAAAATAAAAATAAGGAAAATAAAAATAAAAAGATGAAAGGAAGAAAAGGGAGACCCCATAAGGGTCTGGAGGAGGGACTGCAGCCCTCCGGAAAATCCTCGATCGCGCAGGCGGTGGGGACAAGACAGACAAAACAAAAGCAAACTCAAAAGGGACAAGGACCAGTTGCCCCGTTGTATCCTTCTTTGGAGGAATTTTCATAAAGAGAAGTATGTGGTCTAGGTTGGCCGCAGCTTTTCCAGTCTTTGAGAACCCAATAACAGATGAAAGGACCTATGAGCCAGTACAATTCAGAAACAATCTCCAAGAAGGGAGAGCCGAATGGTCGGTGGACATGCTTCTAGGACAGGGAGCTTATGCAGTGGAACAGACCACCTACCCCTTTGAAGTCTACCGCCAGGTAAATGAGATATTTTACAAGGCTTGGCGGGCCTTGCCAAACAAAGGAGAGGTGGCTGGCAACCTTACAAAAGTGATTCAGGCGCCCAATGAACCATTTTCTGATTTTGTGGCACGCATGCTTGAGACGGCGGAGCGTGTACTTGGGAATTTGGATGCTGCCATGCCACTTGTACAACAAATAATCTATGAGCAAAGTACCAAGGAATGTAAAAGAGTGATAATTCCTATAAAGGAAAAGGGCCTTGAGGCATGGGTAAAAGCTTGCCGAGAGGTGGGAGGCCCATTGACAAATGCAGGCTTGGCGGCGGCCATGCTTTCTGCCGCTCGCATGGCTAGGGACAACAAACAGAAGGGCTGCTTTAAGTGTGGCCAATTAGGACACTTTAAGCGGCAATGCCCGAAAATTAACATGGACCGGATCTGGTGATAACGAGATCCAGGGGAGCTGTTTGTGTTTTTCCTCAGGGCCAAGAAGTGCCTCACTGGGTGCCAACGAGATTGACCAGGCCTGTGGAAATGACAGAAGAAACCCATTGCGAAAATAAAGACCCGCAAGATGAAGACGCCATCCACTTGCCCTGTGGTACAACTGATCCCCCTGCTACTTGCAACAGTGCTGACTGCAGCCCCGATGGCAGCAAAAGAAATGACACTATGGGCTGTGACTAAGGCATGGCCAGTACCTATGCCCTTGCATGCAGATTCTCCCTTCCTCCCCACCTTGTTTTCTACAGACTGCAACATGGAAGTCCCATGTATTATGGTCTGCCTCTGGTTGGTCTGTCACCTGCGAACCCAAACACGAAGGGACAAGGTTGTAATTTCACAGGCTTTAGCCGCCTTGGAGTATCGAGCTTCCCCCCAGATTTGGCTTTCAGCCCTAAAAAGGGACTAAGCCCTCAATTGCACGGCCTTTGCACCCCAGGAAGCTGGTAGCTTCACTTGCACTAGGGATAGGCGTGCATTTGAGCAGAGCAGGATGCCGGGCAATAGCACCGCACTTGGGAGTCCTGAGGTAACAGGCCCCAAGAAGAGCAAGTCTGATTGCACGTGGGTAGATACCCTAGACCCCACCTCTGGAAAAAAGATATCGGACGGGTCTGGCGTCCGATGAATGGATAACACTCATGGGAAAGCCAGTACAATGTTCCAAAATAGCACACAGAGATCAGACCTCTACTCTTACCTGCACAGAAACAAAAAGGGGGAACTGCAGGAAGCCGGCAACAACGCCATTACAAGATGGCTCCTACTTCCTTGCAGCCTTACTGGTAAATAACGGCAAAGCCTAACGGACTTACTTGCCTGAACCCCGCGCATGCGCAAGTGAGTTCTAGTCCCAGCCAATCCCGTGGCAGCTGCTAGTAGCAACCAGTCACAGACCAATCAGGGAACGACCCATGCTCACCCAACGGTATATAAGCAGGCGGTTTTGGACTTTTGGTGCCCCTCGCTTCAGCTCTCCCTCAACCAAGCGGCTCCTCAATAAAACGTGATTGGGAAGGATCCTCGTGTGGTGGTCGCCTTTCCTCGCTGGACGAGGTTGCCGCCCGCCGCAGATAAACTCTCAGGAATAGATAAATAATAACAAAAAAATTGTAAAGTGGAGAAAGCGAGAGCGCGCGAATGCACTCAAGCAAACACAAACAGCACAGCACGATGCCTATTTTTTTTTAAATTGACAAAATAAATCAAAAATAAATCAAAAATAAAAATAAGTGGAAAAGGCGAGAGTGCGCGAGCACACAGGAGCAAAGACAAGCAGCGCAGCTTGATGCGTAGTAAAAAAAATAATAAATAGACAACTGGTCGACCTCATTAGAAATAAAAACCCAAAAGATTAGATAGACAAACAAACACATACATGTGGAGAGAAGGGCAGTGCGCGAAGGAGCAAAGGTAAACAGCAGACAGACCTGAATCCTTATCTTTACAAGGTCGACCTCAGAACTTTGTTCAGTTTGTCTCGGTGACGGATAATGGAAGGAAGTGCAGGCAACTGGTCGACTTCATTTAAAAAAACAAATAAAAAATAAGATAAACTCTCAGGAATAGATAAATAATAACAAAAAAAATTGTAAAGTGGAGAAAGCGAGAGCGCGCGAATGCACTCAAGCAAACACAAACAGCACAGCACGATGCGTATTTTTTTTTAAAATTGACAAAATAAATCAAAAATAAAAATAAGTGGAAAAGGCGAGAGTGCGCGAGCACACAGGAGCAAAGACAAGCAGCGCAGCTTGATGTGTAGTAAAAAAAATAATGAATAGACAACTGGTCGACCTCATTAGAAATAAAAACCCAAAAGATTAGATAGACAAACAAACAAACACATAAATGTGGAGAGAAGGGCAGTGCGAGCAGGAGCAAAGGTAAACAGCAGACAGACCTGAATCCTTATCTTTACAAGGTCGACCTCAGAACTTTGTTCAGTTTGTCTCGGTGACGGATAATGGAAGGAAGGGCAGGCAACTGGTCGACTTCATTTAAATAAACAATTAAAAAAAAGATAAACTCTCAGGAATAGATAAATAATAACAAAAAAATTGTAAAGTGGAGAAAGCGAGAGCGCGCGAATGCACTCAAGCAAACACAAACAGCACAGCACGATGCGTATTTTTTTTAAAAATTGACAAAATAAATCAAAAATAAATCAAAAATAAAAATAAGTGGAAAAGGCGAGAGTGCGCGAGCACACAGGAGCAAAGACAAGCAGCGCAGCTTGATGCGTAGTAAAAAAAATAATAAATAGACAACTGGTCGACCTCATTAGAAATAAAAACCCAAAAGATTAGATAGACAAACAAACAAACACATAAATGTGGAGAGAAGGGCAGTGCGCGCAGGAGCATAGGTAAACAGCAGACAGACCTGAATCCTTATCTTTACAAGGTCGACCTCAGAACTTTGTTCAGTTTGTCTCGGTGACGGATAATGGAAGGAAGGGCAGGCAACTGGTCGACTTCATTTAAATAAACAAATAAAAAATAAGATAAACTCTCAGGAATAGATAAATAATAACAAAAAAATTGTAAAGTGGAGAAAGCGAGAGCGCGCGAATGCACTCAAGCAAACACAAACAGCACAGCACGATGCGTATTTTTTTTTTAAATTGACAAAATAAATCAAAAATAAATCAAAAATAAAAATAAGTGGAAAAGGCGAGAGTGCGCGAGCACACAGGTGCAAAGACAAGCAGCGCAGCATGATGCGTAGTAAAAAAAATAATAAATAGACAAATGGTCGACCTCATTAGAAATAAAAACCCAAAAGATTAGATAGACAAACAAACAAACACATAAATGTGGAGAGAAGGGCAATGCGCGCATGAGCAAAGGTAAACAGCAGACAGACCTGAATCCTTATCTTTAAAAGGTCGTCTTCAGAACTTTGTTCAGTTTGTATCGGTGACGGATAATGGAAGGTAGGGCAGGCAACTGGTCGACTTCATTTAAATAAACAAATAAAAAATAAGATAAACTCTCAGGAATAGATAAATAATAACAAAAAAATTGTAAACTGGAGAAAGCGAGAGCGCGCGAATGCACTCAAGCAAACAAAACAGCACAGCACGATGCGTATTTTTTTTTAAATTGACAAAATAAATCAAAAATAAATCAAAAATAAAAATAAGTGGAAAAGGCGAGAGTGCGCGAGCACACAGGAGCAAAGACAAGCAGCGCAGCTTGATGCGTAGTAAAAAAAATAATTAATAGACAACTGGTCGACCTCATTAGAAATAAAAACCCAAAAGATTAGATAGACAAACAAACAAACACATAAATGTGGAGAGAAGGGCAGTGCGCGCAGGAGCAAAGGTAAACAGCAGACAGACCTGAATCCTTATCTTTACAAGGTCGACCTCAGAACTTTGTTCAGTTTGTCTCGGTGACGGATAATGGAAGGAAGGGCAGGCAACTGGTCGACTTCATTTAAATAAACAAATGAAAAATAAGATAAACTCTCAGGAATAGATAAATAATAACAAAAAAATTGTAAAGTGGAGAAAGCGAGAGCGCGCGAATGCACTCAAGCAAACACAAACAGCACAGCACGATGCGTATTTTTTTTAAATTGACAAAATAAATCAAAAATAAATCAAAAATAAAAATAAGTGGAAAAGGCGAGAGTGCCCGAGCACACAGGAGCAAAGACAAGCAGCGCAGCTTGATGCGTAGTAAAAAAAATAATAAATAGACAACTGGTCGACCTCATTAGAAATAAAAACCCAAAAGATTAGATAGACAAACTAACAAACACATAAATGTGGAGAGAAGGGCAGTGCGCGCAGGAGCAAAGGTAAACAGCAGACAGACCTGAATGCTTATCTTTACAAGGTCGACCTCAGAATTTTGTTCAGTTTGTCTCGGTGACGGATAATGGAAGGAAGGGCAGGCAACTGTTCGACTTCATTAAAAAAAACAAATAAAAAATAAGATAAACTCTCAGGAGTAGATAAATAATAACAAAAAAATTGTAAAGTGGAGAAAGCGAGAGCGCGCGAATGCACTCAAGCAAACACAAACAGCACAGCACGATGCGTATTTTTTTTTAAAAATTACAAAATGAATCAAAAATAAATCAAAAATAAAAATAAGTGGAAAAGGCGAGAGTGCGCGAGCACACAGGAGCAAAGACAAGCAGCGCAGCTTGATGCGTAGTAAAAAAAATAATAAATAGACAACTGGTCGACCTCATTAGAAATAAAAACCCAAAAGATTAGATAGACAAACAAACAAACACATAAATGTGGAGAGAAGGGCAGTGCGCGCAGGAGCAAAGGTAAACAGCAGACAGACCTGAATCCTTATCTTTACAAGGTCGACCTCAGAACTTTGTTCAATTTGTCTCGGTGACGGATAATGGAAGGAAGGGCAGGCAACTGGTCGACTTCATTTAAATAAACAAATAAAAATTAAGATAAACTCTCAGGAATAGATAAATAATAACAAAAAAATTCTAAAGTGGAGAAAGCGAGAGCGCGCGAATGCACTCAAGCAAACACAAACAGCACAGCACGATGCATA
This sequence comes from Perognathus longimembris pacificus, assembly GCF_023159225.1. NCBI lineage: Eukaryota > Metazoa > Chordata > Mammalia > Rodentia > Heteromyidae > Perognathus > Perognathus longimembris. The sequence goes on from NW_025957656.1 coordinate 33,066, forward strand.
TTTTTTTTAAATTGACAAAATAAAACAAAAATAAATCAAAAATAAAAATAAGTGGAAAAGGCGAGAGTGCGCGAGCACACAGGAGCACAGACAAGAAGCGCAGCTTGATGCGTAGTAAAAAAAATAATAAATAGACAACTGGTCGACCTCATTAGAAATAAAAACCCAAAAGATTAGATAGACAAACAAACAAACACATAAATGTGGAGAGAAGGGCAGTGCGCGCAGGAGCAAAGGTAAACAGCAGACAGACCTGAATCCTTATCTTTAAAAGGTCGTCTTCAGAACTTTGTTCAGTTTGTCTCGGTGACAGATAATGGAAGGTAGGGCAGGCAACTGGTCGACTTCATTTAAATAAACACATAAAAAATAAGATAAACTCTCAGGAATAGATAAATAATAACAAAAAAATTGTAAACTGGAGAAAGCGAGAGCGCGCGAATGCACTCAAGCAAACAAAACAGCACAGCACGATGCGTTTTTTTTTTAAATTGACAAAATAAATCAAAAATAAATCAAAAATAAAAATAAGTGGAAAAGGCGAGAGTGCGCGAGCACACAGGAGCAAAGACAAGCAGCGCAGCTTGATGCGTAGTAAAAAAAATAATTAATAGAAAACTGGTCGACCTCATTAGAAATAAAAACCCAAAAGATTAGATAGACAAACAAACAAACACATAAATGTGGAGAGAAGGGCAGTGCGCGCAGGAGCAAAGGTAAACAGCAGACAGACCTGAATCCTTATCTTTACAAGGTCGACCTCAGAACTTTGTTCAGTTTGTCTCGGTGACGGATAATGGAAGGAAGGGCAGGCAACTGGTCGACTTCATTTAAATAAACAAATAAAAAATAAGATAAACTCTCAGGAATAGATAAATAATAACAAAAATTGTAAAGTGGAGAAAGCGAGAGCGCGCGAATGCACTCAAGCAAACACAAACAGCACAGCACGATGCGTATTTTTTTTTAAAATTGAAAAAATAAATCAAAAATAAAAATAAGTGGAAAAGGCGAGAGTGCCCGAGCACACAGGAGCAAAGACAAGCAGCGCAGGTTGATGCGTAGTAAAAAAAATAATAAATAGAGAACTGGTCGACCTCATTAGAAATAAAAACCCAAAAGATTAGATAGACAAACAAACAAACACATAAATGTGGAGAGAAGGGCAGTGCGCGCAGGAGCAAAGGTAAACAGCAGAAGGACCTGAATCCTTATCTTTACAAGGTCGACCTCAGAACTTTGTTCAGTTTGTCTCGGTGACGGATAATGGAAGGAAGGGCAGGCAACTGGTCGACTCATTTTAAATAAACAAATAAAAATAAGATAAACTCTCAGGAATAGATAAATAATAACAAAAAAATTGTAAAGTGGAGAAAGCGAGAACGCGGCGAATGCACTCAAGCAAACAAAAACAGCACAGCACGATGCGTAATTATTTTTAAATTGACAAAATAAATCAAAAATAAATCAAAAATAAAAATAAGTGGAAAAGGCGAGAGTGCGCGAGCACACAGGAGCAAAGACAAGCAGCGCAGCTTGATGCGTAGTAAAAAAAATAAAAAATAGACAACTGGTCGACCTCATTAGAAATAAAAACCCAAAAGATTAGATAGACAAACAAACAAACACATAAATGTGGAGAGAAGGGCAGTGCGCGCATGGAGCAAAGGTAAACAGCAGACAGACCTGAATCCTTATCTTTACAAGGTCGACCTCAGAACTTTGTTCAGTTTGTCTCGGTGACGGATAATGGAAGAAGGGCAGGCAACTCGTCGACTTCATTTAAATAAACAAATAAAAAATAAGATAAACTCTCAGGAATAGATAAATAATAACAAAAAAATTGTAAAGTGGAGAAAGCGAGAGCGCGCGAATGCACTCAAGCAAACACAAACAGCACAGCACGATGCGTATTTTTTTTAAATTGACAAAATAAATCAAAAATAAATCAAAAATAAAATAAGTGGAAAAGGCGAGAGTGCGCGAGCACACAGGAGCAAAGACAAGCAGCGCAGCTTGATGCGTAGTAAAAAAAATAATAAATAGACAACTGGTCGACCTCATTAGAAATAAAAACCCAAAAGATTAGATAGACAAACAAACAAATACATAAATGTGGAGAGAAGGGCAGTGCGCACAGGAGCAAAGGTAAACAGCAGACAGACCTGAATCCTTATCTTTACAAGGCCGACCTCAGAACTTTGTTCAGTTTGTCTCGGTGACGGTTAATGAAGGAAGGGGCAGGCAACTGGTCGACTTCAATTAAATAAACAAATAAAAAATAAGATAAACTCTCAGGAATAGATAAATAATAACAAAAAAATTGTAAAGTGGAGAAAGCGAGAGCGCGCGAATTGCACTCAAGGAAACCACAAACAGCACAGCACGATGCGTATTTTTTTTAAATTGACAAAATAAATCAAATATAAATCAAAAATAAAAATAAGTGGAAAAGGCGAGAGTACGCGAGCACACAGGAGCAAAGACAAGCAGCGCAGTTGATGCGTAGTAAAAAAATAATAAATAGACAACTGGTCGACCTCATTAGAAATAAAAACCCAAAAGATTAGATAGACAAACAAACAAACACATAAATGTGGAGAGAAGGGCAGTGCGCGCAGGAGCAAAGGTAAACAGCAGACAGACCTGAATCCTTATCTTTACAAGGTCGACCTCAGAACTTTGTTCAGTTTGTCTCGGTGATGGATAATGGAAGGAAGGGCAGGCAACTGGTCGACTTCGTTTAAATAAACAAATAAAAAATAAGATAAACTCCCAGGAATAGATAAATAATAAAAAATAAAAAAAAAATTGTAAAAGTGGAGAAAGCCAGAGCGCGCGAATGCACTCAAGCAAACACAAACAGCACAGCACGATGCGTATTTTTTTTTAAATTGACAAAATAAATCAAAAATAAATCAAAAATAAAAATAAGTGGAAAAGGCGAGAGTGCGCGAGCACACAGGAGCAAAGACAAGCAGCGCAGCTTGATGCGTAGTAAAAAAAATAATAAATAGACAACGGGTCGACCTCATTAGAAATAAAAACCCAAAAGATTAGATAGACAAACAAACAAACACATAAATGTGGAGAGAAGGGCAGTGTGCGCAGGGAGCAAAGGTAAACAGCAGACAGACCTGAATCCTTATCTTTACAAGGTCGACCTCAGAACTTTGTTCAGTTTGTCTGGGTGACGGATAATGGGAAGGAAGGGCAGGCAACTGGTCGACTTCATTTAAATAAACAAATAAAAACTAAGATAAACTCTCAGGAATGGATAAATAATAACAAAAAAATTGTATATGGAGAAAGCCAGAGCGCGCGAATGCACTCAAGCAAACACAAACAGCACAGCACGATGCGTATTTTTTTTTTAAATTGACAAAATAAATCAAAAATAAAAATAAGTGGAAAAGGCGAGAGTGCGCGAGCACACAGGAGCAAAGACAAGCAGCGCAGCTTGATGCGTAGTAAAAAAAAATAATAGACAACTGGTCGACCTCATTAGAAATAAAAACCCAAAAGATTAGATAGACAAACAAACAAACACATAAATATGGAGAGAAGGGCAGTGCGCGCAGGAGCAAAGGTAAACAGCAGAGAGACCTGAATCCTAATCTTTACAAGGTCGACCTCAGAACTTTGTTCAGTTTGTCTCGGTGACGGATAATGGAAGGAAGGGCAGGCAACTGGTCGACTTCATTTAAATAAACAAATAAAAAATAAGATAAACTCTCAGGAATAGATAAATAATAACAAAAAAAATTGTAAAGTGGAGAAAGCGAGGAGCGCGCGAATGCACTCAAGCAAACACAAACAGCACAGCACGATGCGTATTTTTTTTTAAATTGACAAAATAAATCAAAAATAAATCAAAAATAAAAATAAGTGGAAAAGGCGAGAATGCGCGAGCACACAGGAGCAAAGACAAGCAGCGCGAACTTGATGCGCAGTAAAAAAAATAAATAAATAGACAACTGGTCGACCTCATTAGAAATAAAAACCCAAAAGATTAGATAGACAAACAAACAAACACATAAATGTGGAGAGAAGGGCAGTGCGCGCAGGAGCAAAGGTAAACAGCAGACAGACCTGAATCCTTATCTTACAAGGTCGAGCTCAGAACTTTGTTCAGTTTGTCTCGGTGACGGATAATGGAAGGAAGGGCAGGCAACTGGTCGACTTCATTTAAATAAACAAATAAAAAATAAGATAAACTCTCAGGAATAGATAAATAATCACAAAAAATTGTAAAGTGGAGAAAGCGAGAGCGCG
>NW_025957657.1:0-28513 GCF_023159225.1 Perognathus longimembris pacificus
TTGTCTATCTAATGTTTGGGTTTTTATTTCTAATGAGGTCGACCAGTTGTCTATTTATTATTTTTTTTACTACGCATCAAGCTGCGCTGCTTGTCTTTGCTCCTGTGTGATCGCGCACATCTCGCCTTTTCCACTTATTTTTATTTTTGATTTATTTTTGATTTATTTTGTCAATTTTTTAAAAAAAATACGCATCGTGCTGTGCTGTTTTTGTTTGAGTACATTCGCAAGCTCTCGCTTTCTCCACTTTACAATTTTTTTGTTATTATTTATCTATTCCTGAGAGTTTATCTTATTTTTTATTTGTTTATTTAAATGAAGTCGACCATTTGCCTGCCCTTCCTTCCATTATCCGTCACCGAGACAAACTGAACAAAGTTCTGAGGTCGACCTTGTAAAGATAAGGATTCAGGTCTGTCTGCTGTTTACCTTTGCTCCTGCCCGCACTGCCCTTCTCTCCACATTTATGTGTTTGTTTGTTTGTCTATCTAATCTTTTGGGTTTTTATTTCTAATGAGGTCGACCAGTTTTCTATTTATTATTTTTTTTACTACGCATCAAGCTGCGCTGCTTGTCTTTGCTCCTGTGTGCTCGCGCACTCTCGCCTTTTCCACTTATTTTATTTTTGATTTATTTTTGATTTATTTTGTCAATTTTAAAAAAAATACGCATCGTGCTGTGCTGTTTGTGTTTGCTTGAGTGCATTCGCGCGCTCTCGCTTTCTCCACTTTACAATTTTTTTGTTATTATTTATCTATTCCTGAGAGTTTATCTTACTTTTTATTTGTTTATTTAAATGAAGTCGACCAGTTGCCTGCCCTTCCTTCCATTATCCGTCACCGAGACAAACTGAACAAATTTCTGAGGTCGACCTTGTAAAGATAAGGATTCAGGTCTGTCTGCTGTTTACCTTTGCTCCTGCGCGCACTGCCCTTCTCTCCACATTTATGTGTTTGTTTGTTTGTCTATGTAATCTTTTGGGTTTTTATTTCTAAAGAGGTCGACCAGTTGTCTATTTATTATTTTTTTTACTACGCATCAAGCTGCGCTGCTTGGCTTTGCTCCTGTGTGCTCGCGCACTCTCGCCTATTCCACTTATTTTTGTTTTTGATTTATTTTTGATTTATTTTGTCAATTTAAAAAAAAAATACGCATCGTGCTGTGCTGTTTGTGTTTGCTTGAGTGCATTCGCGCGCTCTCGCTTTCTCCACTTTACAATTTTTTTGTTATTTTTTATCTATTCCTAAGATTTTATCTTATTTTTTATTTATTTAAATGAAGTCGACCAGTTGCCTGCCCCTTCCTTCCATTATCCGTCACCGAGACAAACTGAACAAAGTTCTGAGGTCGACCTTGTAAAGATAAGGATTCAGGTCTGTCTGCTGTTTACCTTTGCTCCTGCGCGCACTGCCCTTCTCTCCACATTCATGTGTTTGTTTGTTTGTCTATCTAATCTTTTGGGTTTTTATTTCTAATGAGGTCGACCAGTTGTCTATTTATTATTTTTTTTACTACGCATCAAGCTGCGCTGCTTGTCTTTGCTCCTGTGTGCTCGCGCACTCTCGCCTTTTCCACTTATTTTTATTTTTGATTTATTTTTGATTTATTTTGTCAATTTTTAAAAAAAAATACGCATCGTGCTGTGCTGTTTTTGTTTGCTTGATTACATTCGCAAGCTCTCGCTTTCTCCACTTTACAATTTTTTTGTTATTATTTATCTATTCCTGAGAGTTTATCTTATTTTTTATTTGTTTATTTAAATGAAGTCGACCATTTGCCTGACCTTCCTTCCATTATCCGTCACCGAAACAAACTGAACAAAGTTCTGAGGTCGACCTTGTAAAGATAAGGATTCAGGTCTGTCTGCTGTTTACCTTTGCTCCTGCCCGCACTGCCCTTCTCTCCACATTTATGTGTTTGTTTGTTTGTCTATCTAATCTTTTGGGTTTTTATTTCTAATGAGGTCGACCAGTTTTCTATTTATTATTTTTTTTACTACGCATCAAGCTGCGCTGCTTGTCTTTGCTCCTGTGTGCTCGCGCACTCTCGCCTTTTCCACTTATTTTTATTTTTGATTTATTTTTGATTTATTTTGTCAATTTTTAAAAAAAAATACGCATCGTGCTTTGCTGTTTGTGTTTGCTTGAGTGCATTCGCGCGCTCTCGCTTTCTCCACTTTACAATTTTTTTGTTATTATTTATCTATTCCTGAGAGTTTATCTTACTTTTTATTTGTTTGTTTAAATGAAGTCGACCAGTTGCCTGCCCTTCCTTCCATTATCCGTCACCGAGACAAACTGAACAAATTTCTGAGGTCGACCTTGTAAAGATAAGGATTCAGGTCTGTCTGCTGTTTACCTTTGCTCCTGCGCGCACTGCGCTTCTCTCCACATTTATGTGTTTGTTTGTTTGTCTATCTAATCTTTTGGGTTTTTATTTCTAAAGAGGTCGACCAGTTGTCTATTTATTATTTTTTTTACTACGCATCAAGCTGCGCTGCTTGGCTTTGCTCCTGTGTGCTCGCGCACTCTCGCCTTTTCCACTTATTTTTGTTTTTTATTTATTTTTGATTTATTTTATCAATTAAAAAAAAATACGCATCGTGCTGTGCTGTTTGTGTTTGCTTGAGTGCATTCGCGCGCTCTCGCTTTCTCCACTTTACAATTTTTTTGTTATTTTTTATCTATTCCTAAGATTTTATCTTATTTTTTATTTATTTAAATGAAGTCGACCAGTTGCCTGCCCTTCCTTCCATTATCCGTCACCGAGACAAACTGAACAAAGTTCTGAGGTCGACCTTGTAAAGATAAGGATTCAGGTCTGTCTGCTGTTTACCTTTGCTCCTGCGCCCACTGCCCTTTTCTCCACATTTATGTGTTTGTTTGTTTGTCTATCTAATCTTTTGGGTTTTTATTTCTAATGAGGTCGACCAGTTGTCTATTTATTATTTTTTTTTACTACGCATCAAGCTGCGCTGCTTGTCTTTGCTCCTGTGTGCTCGCGCACTCTCGCCTTTTCCACTTATTTTTATTTTTGATTTATTTTTGATTTATTTTGTCAATTTAAAAAAAAAATACGCATCGTGCTGTGCTGTTTGTGTTTGCTTGAGTGCATTCGCGCGCTCTCGCTTTCTCCACTTTACAATTTTTTTGTTATTATTTATCTATTCCTGAGAGTTTATCTTACTTTTTATTTGTTTATTTAAATGAAGTCGACCAGTTGCCTGCCCTTCCTTCCATTATCCGTCACCGAGACAAACTGAACAAAGTTCTGAGGTCGACCTTTTAAAGATAAGGATTCAGGTCTGTCTGCTGTTTACCTTTGCTCCTGCGCGCACTGCCCTTCTCTCCACATTTATGTGTTTGTTTGTTTGTCATTCTAATCTTTTGGGTTTTTATTTCTAATGAGGTCGACCAGTTGTCTATTATTTATTTTTTTTACTACGCATCAAGCTGCGCTGCTTGGCTTTGCTCCTGTGTGCTCGCGCACTCTCGCCTTTTCCACTTATTTTTATTTTTGATTTATTTTTGATCTATTTTGTCAATTTAAAAAAAATACGCATCGTGCTGTGCTGTTTGTGTTTGCTTGAGTGCATTCGCCTGCTCTCGCTTTCTCCACTTTACAATTTTTTTGTTATTTTTTATCTATTCCTGAGAGTTTATCTTATATTTTATTTATTTAAATGAAGTCGACCAGTTGCCTGCCCTTCCTTCCATTATCCGTCACCGAGACAAACTGAACAAAGTTCTGAGGTCGACCTTGTAAAGATAAGGATTCACGTCTGTCTGCTGTTTACCTTTGCTCCTACCCGGACTGCCCTTCTCTCCACATTTATGTGTTTGTTTGTTTGTCTATCTAATGTTGGGTTTTTATTTCTAATGAGGTCGACCAGTTGTCTATTTATTATTTTTTTTACTACGCATCAAGCTGCGCTGCTTGTCTTTGCTCCTGTGTGATCGCGCACTCTCGCCTTTTCCACTTATTTTTATTTTTGATTTATTTTTGATTTATTTTGTCAATTTTTTAAAAAAAATACGCATCGTGCTGTGCTGTTTTTGTTTGAGTACATTCGCAAGCTCTCGCTTTCTCCACTTTACAATTTTTTTGTTATTATTTATCTATTCCTGAGAGTTTATCTTATTTTTTATTTGTTTATTTAAATGAAGTCGACCATTTGCCTGCCCTTCCTTCCATTATCCGTCACCGAGACAAACTGAACAAAGTTCTGAGGTCGACCTTGTAAAGATAAGGATTCAGGTCTGTCTGCTGTTTACCTTTGCTCCTGCCCGCACTGCCCTTCTCTCCACATTTATGTGTTTGTTTGTTTGTCTATCTAATCTTTTGGGTTTTTATTTCTAATGAGGTCGACCAGTTTTCTATTTATTATTTTTTTTACTACGCATCAAGCTGCGCTGCTTGTCTTTGCTCCTGTGTGCTCGCGCACTCTCGCCTTTTCCACTTATTTTTATTTTTGATTTATTTTTGATTTATTTTGTCAATTTTAAAAAAAAATACGCATCGTGCTGTGCTGTTTGTGTTTGCTTGAGTGCATTCGCGCGCTCTCGCTTTCTCCACTTTACAATTTTTTTGTTATTATTTATCTATTCCTGAGAGTTTATCTTACTTTTTATTTGTTTATTTAAATGAAGTCGACCAGTTGCCTGCCCTTCCTTCCATTATCCGTCACCGAGACAAACTGAACAAATTTCTGAGGTCGACCTTGTAAAGATAAGGATTCAGGTCTGTCTGCTGTTTACCTTTGCTCCTGCGCGCACTGCCCTTCTCTCCACATTTATGTGTTTGTTTGTTTGTCTATGTAATCTTTTGGGTTTTTATTTCTAAAGAGGTCGACCAGTTGTCTATTTATTATTTTTTTTACTACGCATCAAGCTGCGCTGCTTGGCTTTGCTCCTGTGTGCTCGCGCACTCTCGCCTTTTCCACTTATTTTTGTTTTTGATTTATTTTTGATTTATTTTGTCAATTTAAAAGAAATACGCATCGTGCTGTGCTGTTTGTGTTTGCTTGAGTGCATTCGCGCGCTCTCGCTTTCTCCACTTTACAATTTTTTTGTTATTTTTTATCTATTCCTAAGATTTTATCTTATTTTTTATTTATTTAAATGAAGTCGACCAGTTGCCTGCCCTTCCTTCCATTATCCGTCACCGAGACAAACTGAACAAAGTTCTGAGGTCGACCTTGTAAAGATAAGGATTCAGGTCTGTCTGCTGTTTACCTTTGCTCCTGCGCGCACTGCCCTTCTCTCCACATTCATGTGTTTGTTTGTTTGTCTATCTAATCTTTTGGGTTTTTATTTCTAATGAGGTCGACCAGTTGTCTATTTATTATTTTTTTTACTACGCATCAAGCTGCGCTGCTTGTCTTTGCTCCTGTGTGCTCGCGCACTCTCGCCTTTTCCACTTATTTTTATTTTTGATTTATTTTTGATTTATTTTGTCAATTTAAAAAAAAATACGCATCGTGATGTGCTGTTTGTGTTTGCTTGAGTGCATTCGCGCGCTCTCGCTTTCTCCACTTTACAATTTTTTTGTTATTATTTATCTATTCCTGAGAGTTTATCTTACTTTTTATTTGTTTATTTAAATGAAGTCGACCAGTTGCCTGCCCTTCCTTCCATTATCCGTCACCGAGACAAACTGAACAAAGTTCTGAGGTCGACCTTGTAAAGATAAGGATTCAGGTCTGTCTGCTGTTTACCTTTGCTCCTGCGCGCACTGCCCTTCTCTCCACATTTATGTGTTTGTTTGTTTGTCATTCTAATCTTTTGGGTTTTTATTTCTAATGAGGTCGACCAGTTGTCTATTATTTATTTTTTTTACTACGCATCAAGCTGCGCTGCTTGGCTTTGCTCCTGTGTGCTCGCGCACTCTCGCCTTTTCCACTTATTTTTATTTTTGATTTATTTTTGATCTATTTTGTCAATTTAAAAAAAAATACGCATCGTGCTGTGCTGTTTGTGTTTGCTTGAGTGCATTCGCCTGCTCTCGCTTTCTCCACTTTACAATTTTTTTGTTATTTTTTATCTATTCCTGAGAGTTTATCTTATATTTTATTTATTTAAATGAAGTCGACCAGTTGCCTGCCCTTCCTTCCATTATCCGTCACCGAGACAAACTGAACAAAGTTCTGAGGTCGACCTTGTAAAGATAAGGATTCACGTCTGTCTGCTGTTTACCTTTGCTCCTACCCGGACTGCCCTTCTCTCCACATTTATGTGTTTGTTTGTTTGTCTATCTAATGTTTGGGTTTTTATTTCTAATGAGGTCGACCAGTTGTCTATTTATTATTTTTTTATACTACGCATCAAGCTGCGCTGCTTGTCTTTGCTCCTGTGTGATCGCGCACTCTCGCCTTTTCCACTTATTTTTATTTTTGATTTATTTTTGATTTATTTTGTCAATTTTTTAAAAAAAATACGCATCGTGCTGTGCTGTTTTTGTTTGAGTACATTCGCAAGCTCTCGCTTTCTCCACTTTACAATTTTTTTGTTATTATTTATCTATTCCTGAGAGTTTATCTTATTTTTTATTTGTTTATTTAAATGAAGTCGACCATTTGCCTGCCCTTCCTTCCATTATCCGTCACCGAGACAAACTGAACAAAGTTCTGAGGTCGACCTTGTAAAGATAAGGATTCAGGTCTGTCTGCTGTTTACCTTTGCTCCTGCCCGCACTGCCCTTCTCTCCACATTTATGTGTTTGTTTGTTTGTCTATCTAATCTTTTGGGTTTTTATTTCTAATGAGGTCGACCAGTTTTCTATTTATTATTTTTTTTACTACGCATCAAGCTGCGCTGCTTGTCTTTGCTCCTGTGTGCTCGCGCACTCTCGCCTTTTCCACTTATTTTTATTTTTGATTTATTTTTGATTTATTTTGTCAATTTAAAAAAAAATACGCATCGTGCTGTGCTGTTTGTGTTTGCTTGAGTGCATTCGCGCGCTCTCGCTTTCTCCACTTTACAATTTTTTTGTTATTATTTATCTATTCCTGAGAGTTTATCTTACTTTTTATTTGTTTATTTAAATGAAGTCGACCAGTTGCCTGCCCTTCCTTCCATTATCCGTCACCGAGACAAACTGAACAAATTTCTGAGGTCGACCTTGTAAAGATAAGGATTCAGGTCTGTCTGCTGTTTACCTTTGCTCCTGCGCGCACTGCCCTTCTCTCCACATTTATGTGTTTGTTTGTTTGTCTATGTAATCTTTTGGGTTTTTATTTCTAAAGAGGTCGACCAGTTGTCTATTTATTATTTTTTTTACTACGCATCAAGCTGCGCTGCTTGGCTTTGCTCCTGTGTGCTCGCGCACTCTCGCCTTTTCCACTTATTTTTGTTTTTGATTTATTTTTGATTTATTTTGTCAATTTAAAAAAAAATACGCATCGTGCTGTGCTGTTTGTGTTTGCTTGAGTGCATTCGCGCGCTCTCGCTTTCTCCACTTTACAATTTTTTTGTTATTTTTTATCTATTCCTGAGATTTTATCTTATTTTTTTATTTATTTAAATGAAGTCGACCAGTTGCCTGCCCTTCCTTCCATTATCCGTCACCGAGACAAACTGAACAAAGTTCTGAGGTCAACCTTGTAAAGATAAGGATTCAGGTCTGTCTGCTGTTTACCTTTGCTCCTGCGCGCACTGCCCTTCTCTCCACATTCATGTGTTTGTTTGTTTGTCTATCTAATCTTTTGGGTTTTTATTTCTAATGAGGTCGACCAGTTGTCTATTTATTATTTTTTTTACTACGCATCAAGCTGCGCTGCTTGTCTTTGCTCCTGTGTGCTCGCGCACTCTCGCCTTTTCCACTTATTTTTATTTTTGATTTATTTTGTCAATTTTTAAAAAAAAATACGCATCGTGCTGTGCTGTTTTTGTTTGCTTGAGTACATTCGCAAGCTCTCGCTTTCTCCACTTTACAATTTTTTTGTTATTATTTATCTATTCCTGAGAGTTTATCTTATTTTTTATTTGTTTATTTAAATGAAGTCGACCATTTGCCTGACCTTCCTTCCATTATCCGTCACCGAAACAAACTGAACAAAGTTCTGAGGTCGACCTTGTAAAGATAAGGATTCAGGTCTGTCTGCTGTTTACCTTTGCTCCTGCCCGCACTGCCCTTCTCTCCACATTTATGTGTTTGTTTGTTTGTCTATCTAATCTTTTGGGTTTTTATTTCTAATGAGGTCGACCAGTTGTCTATTTATTATTTTTTTTTACTACGCATCAAGTTGCGCTGCTTGTCTTTGCTCCTGTGTGCTCGCGCACTCTCGCCTTTTCCACTTATTTTTATTTTTGATTTATTTTTGTTTTATTTTGTCAATTTAAAAAAAAATACGCATCGTGCTGTGCTGTTTGTGTTTGCTTGAGTGCATTCGCGCGCTCTCGCTTTCTCCACTTTACAATTTTTTTGTTATTATTTATCTATTCCTGAGAGTTTATCTTATTTTTTATTTGTTTATTTAAATGAAGTCGACCAGTTGCCTGCCCTTCTTTCCATTATCCGTCACCGAGACAAACTGAACAAAGTTCTGAGGTCGACCTTGTAAAGATAAGGATTCAGGTCTGTCTGCTGTTTACCTTTGCTCCTGCGCGCACTGCCCTTTTCTCCACATTTATGTGTTTGTTTGTTTGTCTATCTAATCTTTTGGGTTTTTATTTCTAATGAGGTCGACCAGTTGTCTATTTAATATTTTTTTTACTACGCATCAAGCTGCGCTGCTTGTCTTTGCTCCTGTGTGCTCGCGCACTCTCCTTTTCCACTTATTTTTATTTTTGATTTATTTTTGATTTATTTTGTCAATTTAAAAAAAAAATACGCATCGTGCTGTGCTGTTTGTGTTTGCTTGAGTGCATTCGCGCGCTCTCGCTTTCTCCACTTTACAATTTTTTTGTTATTATTTATCTATTCCTGAGAGTTTATCTTAATTTTTATTTGTTTATTTAAATGAAGTCGACCAGTTGCCTGCCCTTCCTTCCATTATCCGTCACCGAGACAAACTGAACAAAGTTCTGAGGTCGACCTTGTAAAGATAAGGATTCAGGTCTGTCTGCTGTTTACCTTTGCTCCTGCGCGCACTGCCCTTTTCTCCACATTTATGTGTTTGTTTGTTTGTCTATCTAATCTTTTGGGTTTTTATTTCTAATGAGGTCGACCAGTTGTCTATTTATTATTTTTTTTACTACGCATCAAGCTGCGCTGCTTGTCTTTGCTCCTGTGTGCTGGCGCACTCTCGCCTTTTCCACTTATTTTTATTTTTGATTTATTTTTGATTTATTTTGTCAATTTTTAAAAAAAATACGCATCGTGCTGTGCTGTTTGTGTTTGCTTGAGTGCATTCGCGCGCTCTCGCTTTCTCCACTTTACAATTTTTTTGTTATTATTTATCTATTCCTGAGAGTTTATCTTACTTTTTATTTGTTTATTTAAATGAAGTCGACCAGTTGCCTGCCCTTCCTTCCATTATCCGTCACCGAGACAAACTGAACAAATTTCTGAGGTCGACCTTGTAAAGATAAGGATTCAGGTCTGTCTGCTGTTTACCTTTGCTCCTGCGCGCACTGCGCTTCTCTCCACATTTATGTGTTTGTTTGTTTGTCTATCTAATCTTTTGGGTTTTTATTTCTAAAGAGGTCGACCAGTTGTCTATTTATTATTTTTTTTACTACGCATCAAGCTGCGCTGCTTGGCTTTGCTCCTGTGTGCTCGCGCACTCTCGCCTTTTCCACTTATTTTTGTTTTTGATTTATTTTTGATTTATTTTGTCAATTTAAAAAAAAATACGCATCGTGCTGTGCTGTTTGTGTTTGCTTGGTGCATTCGCGCGCTCTCGCTTTCTCCACTTTACAATTTTTTTGTTATTTTTTATCTATTCCTAAGATTTTATCTTATTTTTTATTTATTTAAATGAAGTCGACCAGTTGCCTGCCCTTCCTTCCATTATCCGTCACCGAGACAAACTGAACAAAGTTCTGAGGTCGACCTTGTAAAGATAAGGATTCAGGTCTGTCTGCTGTTTACCTTTGCTCCTGCCCGCACTGCCCTTCTCTCCACATTTATGTGTTTGTTTGTTTGTCTATCTAATCTTTTGGGTTTTTATTTCTAATGAGGTCGACCAGTTGTCTATTTATTATTTTTTTTTACTACGCATCAAGTTGCGCTGCTTGTCTTTGCTCCTGTGTGCTCGCGCACTCTCGCCTTTTCCACTTATTTTTATTTTTGATTTATTTTTGTTTTATTTTGTCAATTTAAAAAAAAATACGCATCGTGCTGTGCTGTTGGTGTTTGCTTGAGTGCATTCGCGCGCTCTCGCTTTCTCCACTTTACAATTTTTTTGTTATTATTTATCTATTCCTGAGAGTTTATCTTATTTTTTATTTGTTTATTTAAATGAAGTCGACCAGTTGCCTGCCCTTCCTTCCATTATCCGTCACCGAGACAAACTGAACAAAGTTCTGAGGTCGACCTTGTAAAGATAAGGATTCAGGTCTGTCTGCTGTTTACCTTTGCTCCTGCGCGCACTGCCCTTTTCTCCACATTTATGTGTTTGTTTGTTTGTCTATCTAATCTTTTGGGTTTTTATTTCTAATGAGGTCGACCAGTTGTCTATTTAATATTTTTTTTACTACGCATCAAGCTGCGCTGCTTGTCTTTGCTCCTGTGTGCTCGCGCACTCTCGCCTTTTCCACTTATTTTTATTTTTGATTTATTTTTGATTTATTTTGTCAATTTAAAAAAAAAATACGCATCGTGCTGTGCTGTTTGTGTTTGCTTGAGTGCATTCGCGCGCTCTCGCTTTCTCCACTTTACAATTTTTTTGTTATTATTTATCTATTCCTGAGAGTTTATCTTACTTTTTATTTGTTTATTTAAATGAAGTCGACCAGTTGCCTGCCCTTCCTTCCATTATCCGTCACCGAGACAAACTGAACAAATTTCTGAGGTCGACCTTGTAAAGATAAGGATTCAGGTCTGTCTGCTGTTTACCTTTGCTCCTGCGCGCACTGCCCTTCTCTCCACATTTATGTGTTTGTTTGTTTGTCTATCTAATATTTTGGGTTTTTATTTCTAATGAGGTCGACCAGTTGTCTATTTATTATTTTTTTTACTACGCATCAAGCTGCGCTGCTTGGCTTTGCTCCTGTGTGCTCGCGCACTCTCGCCTTTTCCACTTATTTTTGTTTTTGATTTATTTTTGATCTATTTTGTCAATTTAAAAAAAAATACGCATCGTGCTGTGCTGTTTGTGTTTGCTTGAGTGCATTCGCGCGCTCTCGCTTTCTCCACTTTACAATTTTTTTGTTATTATTTATCTATTCCTGAGAGTTTATCTTATTTTTTATTTGTTTATTCAAATGAAGTCGACCAGTTGCCTGCCCTTCCTTCCATTATCCGTCACCGAGACAAACTGAACAAAGTTCTGAGGTCGACCTTGTAAAGATAAGGATTCACGTCTGTCTGCTGTTTACCTTTGCTCCTACCCGCTGCCCTTCTCTCCACATTTATGTGTTTGTTTGTTTGTCTATCTAATGTTTGGGTTTTTATTTCTAATGAGGTCGACCAGTTGTCTATTTATTATTTTTTTTACTACGCATCAAGCTGCGCTGCTTGTCTTTGCTCCTGTGTGCTCGCGCACTCTCGCCTTTTCCACTTATTTTTATTTTTGATTTATTTTTGATTTATTTTGTCAATTTAAAAAAAAAATACGCATCGTGCTGTGCTGTTTTTGTTTGCTTGAGTACATTCGCAAGCTCTCGCTTTCTCCACTTTACAATTTTTTTGTTATTATTTATCTATTCCTGAGAGTTTATCTTATTTATATTTGTTTATTTAAATGAAGTCGACCAGTTGCCTGCCCTTCCTTCCATTATCCGTCACCGAGACAAACTGAACAAAATTCTGAGGTCGACCTTGTAAAGATAAGGATTCAGGTCTGTCTGCTGTTTACCTTTGCTCCTGCCCGCACTGCCCTTCTCTCCACATTTATGTGTTTGTTTGTTTGTCTATCTAATCTTTTGGGTTTTTATTTCTAATGAGGTCGACCAGTTGTCTATTTATTATTTTTTTTACTACGCATCAAGCTGCGCTGCTTGTCTTTGCTCCTGTGTGCTCGCGCACTCTCGCCTTTTCCACTTATTTTTATTTTTGATTTATTTTTGATTTATTTTGTCAATTTTTAAAAAAAAATACGCATCGTGCTGTGCTGTTTGTGTTTGCTTGAGTGCATTCGCGCGCTCTCGCTTTCTCCACTATACAATTTTTTGTTATTATTTATCTATTCCTGAGAGTTTATCTTAGTTTTTATTTGTTTATTTAAATGAAGTCGACCAGTTGCCTGCCCTTCCTTCCATTATCCGTCACCGAGACAAACTGAACAAATTTCTGAGGTCGACCTTGTAAAGATAAGGATTCAGGTCTGTCTGCTGTTTACCTTTGCTCCTGCGCGCACTGCCCTTCTCTCCACATTTATGTGTTTGTTTGTTTGTCTATCTAATCTTTTGGGTTTTTATTTCTAAGAGGTCGACCAGTTGTCTATTTATTATTTTTTTTTACTACGCATCAAGCTGCGCTGCTTGTCTTTGCTCCTGTGTGCTCGCCACTGTCGCCTTTTCCACTTATTTTTATTTTGGATATATTTTTGTTTTATTTTGTCAATTTTTAAAAAAAAATACGCATCGTGCTGTGCTGTTTGTGTTTGCTTGACTGCATTCGCGCGCTCTCGCTTTCTCCACTTTACAATTTTTTGTTATTATTTATCTATTCCTGAGAGTTTATCTTATTTTTTATTTGTTTATTTAAATGAAGTCGACCAGTTGCCTGCCCTTCCTTCCATTATCCGTCACCGAGACAAACTGAACAAATTTCTGAGATCGACCTTGTAAAGATAAGGATTCATTGAGGTCTGTCTGCTGTTTACCTTTGCTCCTGCGCGCACTGCCCTTCTCTCCACATTTATGTGTTTGTTTGTTTGTCTATCTAATCTTTTGGGTTTTTATTTGTAATGAGGTCGACCAGTTGTCTATTTATTATTTTTTTTACTACGCATCAAGCTGCGCTGCTTGTCTTTGCTCCTGTGTGCTCGCGCACTCTCGCCTTTTCCACTTATTTTTATTTTTGATTTATTTTTGATTTATTTTGTCAATTTAAAAAAAAATACGCATCGTGCTGTGCTGTTTGTGTTTGCTTGAGTGCATTCGCGCGCTCTCGCTTTCTCCACTTTACAATTTTTTTGTTATTATTTATCTATTCCTGAGAGTTTATCTTATTTTTTATTTGTTTATTTAAATGAAGTCGACCAGTTGCCTGCCCTTCCTTCCATTATCCGTCACCGAGACAAACTGAACAAAGTTCTGAGGTCGACCTTGTAAAGATAAGGATTCAGGTCTGTCTGCTGTTTACCTTTGCTCCTGCGCGCACTGCCCTTCTCTCCACATTTATGTGTTTGTTTGTTTGTCTATCTAAACTTTTGGGTTTTTATTTCTAATGAGGTCGACCAGTTGTCTATTTATTATTTTTTTTACTACGCATCAAGCTGCGCTGCTTGTCTTTGCTGCTGTGTGCTCGCGCACTCTCGCCTTTTCCACTTATTTTTATTTTTATTTATTTTTGATTTATTTTGTCAATTTAAAAAAAATACGCATCGTGCTGTGCTGTTTGTGTTTGCTTGAGTGCATTCGCGCGCTCTCGCTTTCTCCACTTTACAATTTTTTTGTTATTATTTATCTATTCCTGAGAGTTTATCTTATTTTTTATTTGTTTATTTAAATGAAGTCGACCAGTTGCCTGCCCTTCCTTCCATTATCCGTCACCGAGACAAACTGAACAAAGTTCTGAGGTCGACCTTGTAAAGATAAGGATTCAGGTCTGTCTGCTGTTTACCTTTGCTCCTGCGCGCACTGCCCTTTTCTCCACATTTATGTGTTTGTTTGTTTGTCTATCTAATCTTTTGGGTTTTTATTTCTAATGAGGTCGACCAGTTGTCTATTTATTATTTTTTTTACTACGCATCAAGCTGCGCTGCTTGTCTTTGCTCCTGTGTGCTCGCGCACTGTCGCCTTTTCCACTTATTTTTATTTTTGATATATTTTTGTTTTATTTTGTCAATTTTCAAAAAAAATACGCATCGTGCTGTGCTGTTTGTGTTTGCTTGAGTGCATTCGCGCGCTCTCGCTTTCTCCTCTTTACAATTTTTTTGTTATTATTTATCTATTCCTGAGAGTTTATCTTATTTTTTATTTGTTTATTTAAATGAAGTCGACCAGTTGCCTGCCCTTCCTTCCATTATCCGTCACCGAGACAAACTGAACAAAGTTCTGAGGTCGACCTTGTAAAGATAAGGATTCAGGTCTGTCTGCTGTTTACATTTGCTCCTGCGCGCACTGCACTTCTCTCCACATTTATGTGTTTGTTTGTTTGTCTATCTAATCTTTTGGGTTTTTATTTCTAATGAGGTCGACCAGTTGTCTATTTATTATTTTTTTTACTACGCATCAAGCTGCGCTGCTTGTCTTTGCTCCTGTGTGATGGCGCACTCTCTCCTTTTCATCTTATTTTTATTTTTCATTTATTTTTGATTTATTTTGTCAATTTAAAAAAAATACGCATCGTGCTGTGCTGTTTGTGTTTGCTTGAGTGCATTCGCGCGCTCTCGCTTTCTCCACTTTACAATTTTTTTGTTATTATTTATCTATTCCTGAGAGTTTATCTTATTTTTTATTTGTTTATTTAAATGATGTCGACCAGTTGCCTGCCCTTCCTTCCATTATCCGTCACCGAGAAAAACTGAACAAAGTTCTGAGGTCGACCTTGTAAAGATAAGGATTCAGGTCTGTCTGCTGTTTACCTTTGCTCCTGCGCGCACTGCCCTTCTCTCCACATTTATGTGTTTGTTTGTTTGTCTATCTAATCTTTTGGGTTTTTATTTCTAATGAGGTCGACCAGTTGTCTATTTATTACTTTTTTTTACTACGCATCAAGCTGCGCTGCTTGTCTGTGCTCCTGTGTGCTCGCGCACTCTCGCCTTTTCCACTTATTTTTATTTTTGATTTATTTTTGTTTTATTTTGTCAATTTAAAAAAAATACGCATCGTGCTGTGCTGTTTGTGTTTGCTTGAGTGCATTCGCGCGCTCTCGCTTTCTCCACTTTACAATTTTTTTGTTATTATTTATCTATTCCTGCGAGTTTATCTTATTTTTTATTTGATTATTTAAATGAAGTCGACCAGTTGTCTGCCCTTCCTTCCATTATCCGTCACCGAGACAAACTGAACAAAGTTCTGAGGTCGACCTTGTAAAGATAAGGATTCAGGTCTATCTGCTGTTTACCATTGCTCCTGCGCGCAGTGCCCTTCTCTCCACATTTATGTGTTTGTTTGTTTGTCTATCTAAACTTTTCGGTTTTTATTTCTAATGAGGTCGACCAGTTGTCTATTTATTATTTTTTTTACTACGCATCAAGCTGCGCTGCTTGTCTTTGCTCCTGTGTGCTCGCGCACTCTCGCCTTTTCCACTTATTTTTATTTTTGATTTATTTTTTATTTATTTTGTCAATTTAAAAATGTACGCATCGTGCTGTGCTGTTTGTGTTTGCTTGAGTGCATTCGCGCGCTCTCGCTTTCTCCACTTTACAATTTTTTTGTTATTATTTATCTATTCCTGAGAGTTTATCTTAATTTTTATTTGTTTATTTAAATGAAGTCGACCATTTGCCTGCCCTTCCTTCCATTATCCGTCACCGAGACAAACTGAACAAAGTTCTGAGGTCGACCTTGTAAAGATAAGGATTCAGGTCTGTCTGCTGTTTACCTTTGCTCCTGCGCGCACTGCCCTTCTCTCCACATTTATGTGTTTGTTTGTTTGTCTATCTAATCTTTTGGGTTTTTATTTCTAATGAGGTCGACCAGTTGTCTATTTATTATTTTTTTTACTACGCATCAAGCTGCGCTGCTTGTCTTTGCTCCTGTGTGCTCGCGCACTCTCGCCTTTTCCACTTATTTTTATTTTTGATTTATTTTTGATTTATTTTGTCAATTTTAAAAAAAATACGCATCGTGCTGTGCTGTTTGTGTTTGCTTGAGTGCATTCGCGCGCTCTCGCTTTCTCCACTTTACAATTTTTTTGTTATTATTTATCTATTCCTGAGAGTTTATCTTATTTTTTATTTGTTTATTTAAATGATGTCGACCAGTTGCCTGCCCTTCCTTCCATTATCCGTCACCGAGACAAACTGAACAAATTTCTGAGGTCGACCTTGTAAAGATAAGGATTCAGGTCTGTCTGCTGTTTACCTTTGCTCCTGCGCGCACTGCCCTTCTCTCCACATTTATGTGTTTGTTTGTTTGTCTATCTAATCTTTTGGGTTTTTATTTCTAAAGAGGTCGACCAGTTGTCTATTTATTATTTTTTTTACTACGCATCAAGCTGCGCTGCTTGGCTTTGCTCCTGTGCGCTCGCGCACTCTCGCCTTTTCCACTTATTTTTGTTTTTGATTTATTTTGTCAATTTAAAAAAAAATACGCATCGTGCTGTGCTGTTTGTGTTTGCTTGAATGCATTCGCGTGCTCTCGCTTTCTCCACCTTACAATTTTTTTGTTATTATTTATCTATTCCTGAGAGTTTATCTTATTTTTATTTGTTTATTTAAATGAAGTCGACCAGTTGCCTGCCCTTCCTTCCATTATCCGTCACCGAGACAAACTGAACAAAGTTCTGAGGTCGACCTTGTAAAGATAAGGATTCAGGTCTGTCTGCTGTTTACCTTTGCTCCTGCGCGCACTGCCCTTTTCTCCACATTTATGTGTTTGTTTGTTTGTCTATCTAATCATTTGGGTTTTTATTTCTAATGAGGTCGACCAGTTGTCTATTTATTATTTTTTTTACTACGCATCAAGCTGCGCTGCTTGTCTTTGCTCCTGTGTGCTCGCGCACTGTCGCCTTTTCCACTTATTTTTATTTTTGATTTATTTTTGTTTTATTTTGTCAATTTTTAAAAAAAATACGCATCGTGCTGTGCTGTTTGTGTTTGCTTGAGTGCATTCGCGCGCTCTCGCTTTCTCCACTTTACAATTTTTTGTTATTATTTATCTATTCCTGAGAGTTTATCTTATTTTTTATTTGTTTATTTAAATGAAGTCGACCAGTTGCCTGCCCTTCCTTCCATTATCCGTCACCGAGACAAACTGAACAAATTTCTGAGATCGACCTTGTAAAGATAAGGATTCATTGAGGTCTGTCTGCTGTTTACCTTTGCTCCTGCGCGCACTGCCCTTCTCTCCACATTTATGTGTTTGTTTGTTTGTCTATCTAATCTTTTGGGTTTTTATTTGTAATGAGGTCGACCAGTTGTCTATTTATTATTTTTTTTACTACGCATCGAGCTGCGCTGCTTGTCTTTGCTCCTGTGTGCTCGCGCACTCTCGCCTTTTCCACTTATTTTTATTTTTGATTTATTTTTGATTTATTTTGTCAATTTAAAAAAAAATACGCATCGTGCTGTGCTGTTTGTGTTTGCTTGAGTGCATTCGCGCGCTCTCGCTTTCTCCACTTTACAATTTTTTTGTTATTATTTATCTATTCCTGAGAGTTTATCTTATTTTTTATTTGTTTATTTAAATGAAGTCGACCAGTTGCCTGCCCTTCCTTCCATTATCCGTCACCGAGACAAACTGAACAAAGTTGTGAGGTTGACCTTGTAAAGATAAGGATTCAGGTCTGTCTGCTGTTTACCTTTGCTCCTGCGCGCACTGCCCTTCTCTCCACATTTATGTGTTTGTTTGTTTGTCTATCTAAACTTTTGGGTTTTTATTTCTAATGAGGTCGACCAGTTGTCTATTTATTATTTTTATTACTAGGCATCAAGCTGCGCTGCTTGTCTTTGCTCCTGTGTGCTCGCGCACTCTCGCCTTTTCCACTTATGTTTATTTTTGATTTATTTTTGATTTATTTTGTCAATTTAAAAAAAATACGCATCGTGCTGTGCTGTTTGTGTTTGCTTGAGTGCATTCGCGCGCTCTCGCTTTCTCCACTTTACAATTTTTTTGTTATTATTTATCTATTCCTGAGAGTTTATCTTATTTTTTATTTGTTTATTTAAATGAAGTCGACCAGTTGCCTGCCCTTCCTTCCATTATCAGTCACCGAGACAAACTGAACAAAGTTCTGAGGTCGACCTTGTAAAGATAAGGATTCAGGTCTGTCTGCTGTTTACCTTTGCTCCTGCGAGCACTGCCCTTCTCTACACATTTATGTGTTTGTTTGTTTGTCTATCTAATCTTTTGGGTTTTTATTTCTAATGAGGTCGACCAGTTGTCTATTTATTATTTTTTTTACTACGCATCAAGCTGCGCTGCTTGTCTTTGCTCCTGTGTGCTCGCGCACTCTCGCCTTTTCCACTTATTTTTATTTTTGATTTATTTTTGTTTTATTTTGTCAATTTAAAAAAAAATACGCATCGTGCTGTGCTGTTTGTGTTTGCTTGAGTGCATTCGCGCGCTCTCGCTTTCTCCACTTTACAATTTTTTTGTTATTATTTATCTATTCCTGAGAGTTTATCTTATTTTTTATTTGTTTATTTAAATGAAGTCGACCAGTTGCCTGCCCTTCCTTCCATTATCCGTCACCGAGACAAACTGAACAAAGTTCTGAGGTCGACCTTGTAAAGATAAGGATTCAGGTCTGTCTGCTGTTTACCTTTGCTCCTGCGCGCACTGCCCTTCCCTCCACATTTATGTGTTTGTTTGTTTGTCTATCTAATCTTTTGGGTTTTTATTTCTAATGAGGTCGACCAGTTGTCTATTATTTATTTTTTTTACTACGCATCAAGCTGCGCTGCTTGTCTTTGCTCCTGTGTGCTCGCGCACTCTCTCCTTTTCATGTTATTTTTATTTTTGATTTATTTTTGATTTATTTTGTCAATTTAAAAAAAATACGCATCGTGCTGTGCTGTTTGTGTTTGCTTGAGTGCATTCGCGCGCTCTCGCTTTCTCCACTTTACAATTTTTTTGTTATTATTTATCTATTCCTGAGAGTTTATCTTATTTTTTATTTGTTTATTTAAATGAAGTCGACCAGTTGCCTGCCCTTCCTTCCATTATCCGTCACCGAGACAAACTGAACAAAGTTCTGATGTCGACCTTGTAAAGATAAGGATTCAGGTCTGTCTGCTGTTTACCTTTGCTCCTGCGCGCACTGCCCTTCTCTCCACATTTATGTGTTTGTTTGTTTGTCTATCTAATCTTTTGGGTTTTTATTTCTAATGAGGTCGACCAGTTGTCTATTTATTATTTTTTTTTACTACGCATCAAGCTGCGCTGCTTGTCTTTGCTCCTGTGTGCTCGCGCACTCTCGCCTTTTCCACTTATTTTTATTTTTGATTTATTTTTGTTTTATTTTGTCAATTTAAAAAAAATACGCATCGTGCTGTGCTGTTTGTGTTTGCTTGAGTGCATTCGCGCGCTCTCGCTTTCTCCACTTTACAATTTTTTTGTTATTATTTATCTATTCCTGAGAGTTTATCTTATTTTTTATTTGTTTATTTAAATGAAGTCGACCAGTTGCCTGCCCTTCCTTCCATTATCCGTCACCGAGACAAACTGAACAAAGTTCTGAGGTCGACCTTGTAAAGATAAGGATTCAGGTCTGTCTGCTGTTTACCTTTGCTCCTGCGCGCACTGCCCTTCTCTCCACATTTATGTGTTTGTTTGTTTGTCTATCTAAACTTTTGGGTTTTTATTTCTAATGAGGTCGACCAGTTGTCTATTTATTATTTTTTTTACTACGCATCAAGCTGCGCTGCTTGTCTTTGCTGCTGTGTGCTCGCGCACTCTCGCCTTTTCCACTTATTTTTATTTTTGATTTATTTTTGATTTATTTTGTCAATTTAAAAAAAAATACGCATCGTGCTGTGCTGTTTGTGTTTGCTTGAGTGCATTCGCGCGCTCTCGCTTTCTCCACTTTACAATTTTTTTGTTATTATTTATCTATTCCTGAGAGTTTATCTTATTTTTTATTTGTTTATTTAAATGAAGTCGACCAGTTGCCTGCCCTTCCTTCCATTATCCGTCACCGAGACAAACTGAACAAAGTTCTGAGGTCGACCTTGTAAAGATAAGGATTCAGGTCTGTCTGCTGTTTACCTTTGCTCCTGCGGGCACTGCCCTTTTCTCCACATTTATGTGTTTGTTTGTTTGTCTATCTAATCTTTTGGGTTTTTATTTCTAATGAGGTCGACCAGTTGTCTATTTATTATTTTTTTTACTACGCATCAAGCTGCGCTGCTTGTCTTTGCTCCTGTGTGCTCGCGCACTGTCGCCTTTTCCACTTATTTTTATTTTTGATATATTTTTGTTTTATTTTGTCAATTTTCAAAAAAAATACGCATCGTGCTGTGCTGTTTGTGTTTGCTTGAGTGCATTCGCGCGCTCTCGCTTTCTCCACTTTACAATTTTTTTGTTATTATTTATCTATTCCTGAGAGTTTATCTTATTTTTTATTTGTTTATTTAAATGAAGTCGACCAGTTGCCTGCCCTTCCTTCCATTATCCGTCACCGAGACAAACTGAACAAAGTTCTGAGGTCGACCTTGTAAAGATAAGGATTCAGGTCTGTCTGCTGTTTACCTGTGCTCCTGCGCGCACTGCACTTCTCTCCACATTTATGTGTTTGTTTGTTTGTCTATCTAATCTTTTGGGTTTTTATTTCTAATGAGGTCGACCAGTTGTCTATTTATTATTTTTTTTACTACGCATCAAGCTGCGCTGCTTGTCTTTGCTCCTGTGTGATGGCGCACTCTCTCCTTTTCATCTTATTTTTATTTTTGATTTATTTTTGATTTATTTTGTCAATTTAAAAAAAAATACGCATCGTGCTGTGCTGTTTGTGTTTGCTTGAGTGCATTCGCGCGCTCTCGCTTTCTCCACTTTACAATTTTTTTGTTATTATTTATCTATTCCTGAGAGTTTATCTTATTTTTTATTTGTTTATTTAAATGATGTCGACCAGTTGCCTGCCCTTCCTTCCATTATCCGTCACCGAGACAAACTGAACAAAGTTCTGAGGTCGACCTTGTAAAGATAAGGATTCAGGTCTGTCTGCTGTTTACCTTTGCTCCTGCGCGCACTGCCCTTCTCTCCACATTTATGTGTTTGTTTGTTTGTCTATCTAATCTTTTGGGTTTTTATTTCTAATGAGGTCGACCAGTTGTCTATTTATTATTTTTTTTTACTACGCATCAAGCTGCGCTGCTTGTCTGTGCTCCTGTGTGCTCGCGCACTCTCGCCTTTTCCACTTATTTTTATTTTTGATTTATTTTTGTTTTATTTTGTCAATTTAAAAAAAATACGCATCGTGCTGTGCTGTTTGTGTTTGGTTGAGTGCATTCGCGCGCTCTCGCTTTCTCCACTTTACAATTTTTTTGTTATTATTTATCTATTCCTGAGAGTTTATCTTAATTTTTATTTGTTTATTTAAATGAAGTCGACCAGTTGCCTGCCCTTCCTTCCATTATCCGTCACCGAGACAAACTGAACAAAGTTCTGAGGTCGACCTTGTAAAGATAAGGATTCAGGTCTGTCTGCTGTTTACCTTTGCTCCTGCGCGCACTGCCCTTCTCTCCACATTTATGTGTTTGTTTGTTTGTCTATCTAATCTTTTGGGTTTTTATTTGTAATGAGGTCGACCAGTTGTCTATTTATTATTTTTTTTACTACGCATCGAGCTGCGCTGCTTGTCTTTGCTCCTGTGTGCTCGCGCACTCTCGCCTTTTCCACTTATTTTTATTTTTGATTTATTTTTGATTTATTTTGTCAATTTAAAAAAAAATACGCATCGTGCTGTGCTGTTTGTGTTTGCTTGAGTGCATTCGCGCGCTCTCGCTTTCTCCACTTTACAATTTTTTTTGTTATTATTTATCTATTCCTGAGAGTTTATCTTATTTTTTATTTGTTTATTTAAATGAAGTCGACCAGTTGCCTGCCCTTCCTTCCATTATCCGTCACCGAGACAAACTGAACAAAGTTGTGAGGTTGACCTTGTAAAGATAAGGATTCAGGTCTGTCTGCTGTTTACCTTTGCTCCTGCGCGCACTGCCCTTCTCTCCACATTTATGTGTTTGTTTGTTTGTCTATCTAAACTTTTGGGTTTTTATTTCTAATGAGGTCGACCAGTTGTCTATTTATTATTTTTATTACTAGGCATCAAGCTGCGCTGCTTGTCTTTGCTCCTGTGTGCTCGCGCACTCTCGCCTTTTCCACTTATGTTTATTTTTGATTTATTTTTGATTTATTTTGTCAATTTAAAAAAAAATACGCATCGTGCTGTGCTGTTTGTGTTTGCTTGAGTGCATTCGCGCGCTCTCGCTTTCTCCACTTTACAATTTTTTTGTTATTATTTATCTATTCCTGAGAGTTTATCTTATTTTTTATTTGTTTATTTAAATGAAGTCGACCCGTTGCCTGCCCTTCCTTCCATTATCAGTCACCGAGACAAACTGAACAAAGTTCTGAGGTCGACCTTGTAAAGATAAGGATTCAGGTCTGTCTGCTGTTTACCTTTGCTCCTGCGCGCACTGCCCTTCTCTACACATTTATGTGTTTGTTTGTTTGTCTATCTAATCTTTTGGGTTTTTATTTCTAATGAGGTCGACCAGTTGTCTATTTATTATTTTTTTTACTACGCATCAAGCTGCGCTGCTTGTCTTTGCTCCTGTGTGCTCGCGCACTCTCGCCTTTTCCACTTATTTTTATTTTTGATTTATTTTTGTTTTATTTTGTCAATTTAAAAAAAAATACGCATCGTGCTGTGCTGTTTGTGTTTGCTTGAGTGCATTCGCGCGCTCTCGCTTTCTCCACTTTACAATTTTTTTGTTATTATTTATCTATTCCTGAGAGTTTATCTTATTTTTTATTTGTTTATTTAAATGAAGTCGACCAGTTGCCTGCCCTTCCTTCCATTATCCGTCACCGAGACAAACTGAACAAAGTTCTGAGGTCGACCTTGTAAAGATAAGGATTCAGGTCTGTCTGCTGTTTACCTTTGCTCCTGCGCGCACTGCCCTTCTCTCCACATTTATGTGTTTGTTTGTTTGTCTATCTAATCTTTTGGGTTTTTATTTCTAATGAGGTCGACCAGTTGTCTATTATTTATTTTTTTTACTACGCATCAAGCTGCGCTGCTTGTCTTTGCTCCTGTGTGCTCGCGCACTCTCTCCTTTTCATCTTATTTTTATTTTTGATTTATTTTTGATTTATTTTGTCAATTTAAAAAAAATACGCATCGTGCTGTGCTGTTTGTGTTTGCTTGAGTGCATTCGCGCGCTCTCGCTTTCTCCACTTTACAATTTTTTTGTTATTATTTATCTATTCCTGAGAGTTTATCTTATTTTTTATTTGTTTATTTAAATGAAGTCGACCAGTTGCCTGCCCTTCCTTCCATTATCCGTCACCGAGACAAACTGAACAAAGTTCTGATGTCGACCTTGTAAAGATAAGGATTCAGGTCTGTCTGCTGTTTACCTTTGCTCCTGCGCGCACTGCCCTTCTCTCCACATTTATGTGTTTGTTTGTTTGTCTATCTAATCTTTTGGGTTTTTATTTCTAATGAGGTCGACCAGTTGTCTATTTATTATTTTTTTTTACTACGCATCAAGCTGCGCTGCTTGTCTTTGCTCCTGTGTGCTCGCGCACTCTCGCCTTTTCCACTTATTTTTATTTTTGATTTATTTTTGTTTTATTTTGTCAATTTAAAAAAAATACGCATCATGCTGTGCTGTTTGTGTTTGCTTGAGTGCATTCGCGCGCTCTCGCTTTCTCCACTTTACAATTTTTTTGTTATTATTTATCTATTCCTGAGAGTTTATCTTATTTTTTATTTGTTTATTTAAATGAAGTCGACCAGTTGCCTGCCCTTCCTTCCATTATCCGTCACCGAGACAAACTGAACAAAGTTCTGAGGTCGACCTTGTAAAGATAAGGATTCAGGTCTGTCTGCTGTTTACCTTTGCTCCTGCGCGCACTGCCCTTCTCTCCACATTTATGTGTTTGTTTGTTTGTCTATCTAAACTTTTGGGTTTTTATTTCTAATGAGGTCGACCAGTTGTCTATTTATTATTTTTTTTACTACGCATCAAGCTGCGCTGCTTGTCTTTGCTGCTGTGTGCTCGCGCACTCTCGCCTTTTCCACTTATTTTTATTTTTGATTTATTTTTGATTTATTTTGTCAATTTAAAAAAAAATACGCATCGTGCTGTGCTGTTTGTGTTTGCTTGAGTGCATTCGCGCGCTCTCGCTTTCTCCACTTTACAATTTTTTTGTTATTATTTATCTATTCCTGAGAGTTTATCTTATTTTTTATTTGTTTATTTAAATGAAGTCGACCAGTTGCCTGCCCTTCCTTCCATTATCCGTCACCGAGACAAACTGAACAAAGTTCTGAGGTCGACCTTGTAAAGATAAGGATTCAGGTCTGTCTGCTGTTTACCTTTGCTCCTGCGGGCACTGCCCTTTTCTCCACATGTATGTGTTTGTTTGTTTGTCTATCTAATCTTTTGGGTTTTTATTTCTAATGAGGTCGACCAGTTGTCTATTTATTATTTTTTTTACTACGCATCAAGCTGCGCTGCTTGTCTTTGCTCCTGTGTGCTCGCGCACTGTCGCCTTTTCCACTTATTTTTATTTTTGATATATTTTTGTTTTATTTTGTCAATTTTCAAAAAAAATACGCATCGTGCTGTGCTGTTTGTGTTTGCTTGAGTGCATTCGCGCGCTCTCGCTTTCTCCACTTTACAATTTTTTTGTTATTATTTATCTATTCCTGAGAGTTTATCTTATTTTTTATTTGTTTATTTAAATGAAGTCGACCAGTTGCCTGCCCTTCCTTCCATTATCCGTCACCGAGACAAACTGAACAAAGTTCTGAGGTCGACCTTGTAAAGATAAGGATTCAGGTCTGTCTGCTGTTTACCTGTGCTCCTGCGCGCACTGCACTTCTCTCCACATTTATGTGTTTGTTTGTTTGTCTATCTAATCTTTTGGGTTTTTATTTCTAATGAGGTCGACCAGTTGTCTATTTATTATTTTTTTTACTACGCATCAAGCTGCGCTGCTTGTCTTTGCTCCTGTGTGATGGCGCACTCTCTCCTTTTCATCTTATTTTTATTTTTGATTTATTTTTGATTTATTTTGTCAATTTAAAAAAAATACGCATCGTGCTGTGCTGTTTGTGTTTGCTTGAGTGCATTCGCGCGCTCTCGCTTTCTCCACTTTACAATTTTTTTGTTATTATTTATCTATTCCTGAGAGTTTATCTTATTTTTTATTTGTTTATTTAAATGATGTCGACCAGTTGCCTGCCCTTCCTTCCATTATCCGTCACCGAGACAAACTGAACAAAGTTCTGAGGTCGACCTTGTAAAGATAAGGATTCAGGTCTGTCTGCTGTTTACCTTTGCTCCTGCGCGCACTGCCCTTCTCTCCACATTTATGTGTTTGTTTGTTTGTCTATCTAATCTTTTGGGTTTTTATTTCTAATGAGGTCGACCAGTTGTCTATTTATTATTTTTTTTTACTACGCATCAAGCTGCGCTGCTTGTCTGTGCTCCTGTGTGCTCGCGCACTCTCGCCTTTTCCACTTATTTTTATTTTTGATTTATTTTTGTTTTATTTTGTCAATTTAAAAAAAATACGCATCGTGCTGTGCTGTTTGTGTTTGCTTGAGTGCATTCGCGCGCTCTCGCTTTCTCCACTTTACAATTTTTTTGTTATTATTTATCTATTCCTGAGAGTTTATCTTATTTTTTATTTGTTTATTTAAATGAAGTCGACCAGTTGTCTGCCCTTCCTTCCATTATCCGTCACCGAGACAAACTGAACAAAGTTCTGAGGTCGACCTTGTAAAGATAAGGATTCAGGTCTGTCTGCTGTTTACCATTGCTCCTGCGCGCAGTGCCCTTCTCTCCACATTTATGTGTTTGTTTGTTTGTCTATCTAAACTTTTCGGTTTTTATTTCTAATGAGGTCGACCAGTTGTCTATTTATTATTTTTTTTACTACGCATCAAGCTGCGCTGCTTGTCTTTGCTCCTGTGTGGTCGCGCACTCTCGCCTTTTCCACTTATTTTTATTTTTGATTTATTTTTTATTTATTTTGTCAATTTAAAAATATACGCATCGTGCTGTGCTGTTTGTGTTTGCTTGAGTGCATTCGCGCGCTCTCGCTTTCTCCACTTTACAATTTTTTTGTTATTATTTATCTATTCCTGAGAGTTTATCTTAATTTTTATTTGTTTATTTAAATGAAGTCGACCAGTTGCCTGCCCTTCCTTCCATTATCCGTCACCGAGACAAACTGAACAAAGTTCTGAGGTCGACCTTGTAAAGATAAGGATTCAGGTCTGTCTGCTGTTTACCTTTGCTCCTGCGCGCACTGCCCTTCTCTCCACATTTATGTGTTTGTTTGTTTGTCTATCTAATCTTTTGGGTTTTTATTTCTAATGAGGTCGACCAGTTGTCTATTTATTATTTTTTTTACTACGCATCAAGCTGCGCTGCTTGTCTTTGCTCCTGTGTGCTCGCGCACTCTCGCCTTTTCCACTTATTTTTATTTTTGATTTATTTTTGATTTATTTTGTCAATTTTAAAAAAAATACGCATCGTGCTGTGCTGTTTGTGTTTGCTTGAGTGCATTCGCGCGCTCTCGCTTTCTCCACTTTACAATTTTTTTGTTATTATTTATCTATTCCTGAGAGTTTATCTTACTTTTTATTTGTTTATTTAAATGAAGTCGACCAGTTGCCTGCCCTTCCTTCCATTATCCGTCACCGAGACAAACTGAACAAATTTCTGAGGTCGACCTTGTAAAGATAAGGATTCAGGTCTGTCTGCTGTTTACCTTTGCTCCTGCGCGCACTGCCCTTCTCTCCACATTTATGTGTTTGTTTGTTTGTCTATCTAATCTTTTGGGTTTTTATTTCTAAAGAGGTCGACCAGTTGTCTATTTATTATTTTTTTTACTACGCATCAAGCTGCGCTGCTTGTCTTTGCTCCTGTGTGCTCGCGCACTGTCGCCTTTTCCACTTATTTTTATTTTGGATATATTTTTGTTTTATTTTGTCAATTTTTAAAAAAAATACGCATCGTGCTGTGCTGTTTGTGTTTGCTTGAGTGCATTCGCGCGCTCTCGCTTTCTCCACTTTACAATTTTTTGTTATTATTTATCTATTCCTGAGAGTTTATCTTATTTTTTATTTGTTTATTTAAATGAAGTCGACCAGTTGCCTGCCCTTCCTTCCATTATCCGTCACCGAGACAAACTGAACAAATTTCTGAGATCGACCTTGTAAAGATAAGGATTCATTGAGGTCTGTCTGCTGTTTACCTTTGCTCCTGCGCGCACTGCCCTTCTCTCCACATTTATGTGTTTGTTTGTTTGTCTATCTAATCTTTTGGGTTTTTATTTGTAATGAGGTCGACCAGTTGTCTATTTATTATTTTTTTTACTACGCATCAAGCTGCGCTGCTTGTCTTTGCTCCTGTGTGCTCGCGCACTCTCGCCTTTTCCACTTATTTTTATTTTTGATTTATTTTTGATTTATTTTGTCAATTTAAAAAAAAATACGCATCGTGCTGTGCTGTTTGTGTTTGCTTGAGTGCATTCGCGCGCTCTCGCTTTCTCCACTTTACAATTTTTTTGTTATTATTTATCTATTCCTGAGAGTTTATCTTATTTTTTATTTGTTTATTTAAATGAAGTCGACCAGTTGCCTGCCCTTCCTTCCATTATCCGTCACCGAGACAAACTGAACAAAGTTCTGAGGTCGACCTTGTAAAGATAAGGATTCAGGTCTGTCTGCTGTTTACCTTTGCTCCTGCGCGCACTGCCCTTCTCTCCACATTTATGTGTTTGTTTGTTTGTCTATCTAAACTTTTGGGTTTTTATTTCTAATGAGGTCGACCAGTTGTCTATTTATTATTTTTTTTACTACGCATCAAGCTGCGCTGCTTGTCTTTGCTGCTGTGTGCTCGCGCACTCTCGCCTTTTCCACTTATTTTTATTTTTTATTTATTTTTGATTTATTTTGTCAATTTAAAAAAAATACGCATCGTGCTGTGCTGTTTGTGTTTGCTTGAGTGCATTCGCGCGCTCTCGCTTTCTCCACTTTACAATTTTTTTGTTATTATTTATCTATTCCTGAGAGTTTATCTTATTTTTTATTTGTTTATTTAAATGAAGTCGACCAGTTGCCTGCCCTTCCTTCCATTATCCGTCACCGAGACAAACTGAACAAAGTTCTGAGGTCGACCTTGTAAAGATAAGGATTCAGGTCTGTCTGCTGTTTACCTTTGCTCCTGCGCGCACTGCCCTTTTCTCCACATTTATGTGTTTGTTTGTTTGTCTAGCTAATCTTTTGGGTTTTTATTTCTAATGAGGTCGACCAGTTGTCTATTTATTATTTTTTTTACTACGCATCAAGCTGCGCTGCTTGTCTTTGCTCCTGTGTGCTCGCGCACTCT